>NC_143550.1:59303750-59489375 GCF_054136105.1 Typopeltis vanoorti | reverse complement strand
ACTCTCATTCATCTTTCTTTGTTTCTGTACTTTCAGTCCAACATGCGTCCAACTTTCACCATCATTCGTTCTTTTTTCGCTATCATTTATTCTTTCGCTTTTTTTCACTTGCGATTTCTGCATCATGCGATTTCTACTTTCATTCGTTCTCTCAATTTTTTTTCTTTCCGCCACTCTCGCCTCACTTTCGTCCCTTTCCCTTTTAACATCCGTTACAGTTTTCAAATCGCTCTTTTTCTTTTTTCCTGATTTTTTAACATTTTTTTGCCTTTCTTTCTCACCATCCTTCTCTTTCAAATGTGCACTCGTGACACAATCGTTACTAACACTTTCTGTCATCAATTTCATATTTGCATTCATCAGTTCCTCATTCAGGTCACACTTCGCACACACCCTTCTTCCATCCGCACTAAACATCCACAAATAATTTATGTAATTGAAGGAATACATATAACAGATCTCACACTTAATGAAAAACTGAAATCTTAATTAAAATCATGGAATGACAATGCCACCGCCATCCCCCCCCCCTGCAGATTACTAGGTCTAATAATAACGATTTCGTAATTAAGTTTAGGCAAGAAAAATCCCCCACACCAATAATACTGGTAGCACACAATGTTTACAGCTGCTCTTACTCAAACAATTACACATATATAATTAATTATTCCTAGAATAACTTATCTGAATCAGGAGCTCTTCTTAGGTATGGCCACAGCGCTTGGCTCACTAGCGCCCTCTTTTTCATATAGTAGCAGTAGTAATAGTAGTAGTAATAGTAATATAATAATATATGCTATATTATACATACAATAAACACTGTAACTATAAAATAAACAATCTAAAAACTCACATAAGTGTCTTTTTTTTTCCCTTTTCCTATTATAATTACATAATAGTAAAATATAGGGGGTCATTAAAAACTCAAGAAACGCTTGAAGGGGTCAACAGGCAAATAACTTTGGCGACCCCTGCCATACACTAATGGTGTATGAGTTGCAAAGTTTAGTCAGTGGATATGATAGAAACTTATAAGTTGCTGAAAGGGTTCTATATGATTGATACAAAAGAAATTTTTCAGTATATATGACAGATAGAGAGAAAACTAAGGGACATCCTTGGAAATTGTGTAAAAGTGTGTAGACTATATTTTTTGTTTAGAGAGAGGTGAATGATTTTAATGAATTGCCAGAGATAGTTATGAGTGCCTTGGCAGCAAATGGGCTTAAGAAAAGGTATGATAAGCATCGTATGAATAATGGTTAGTGTGGGTCTTCTATGAATAGCCATTTGACTCATGGAGATAACTGTGTAGAAATAATAATAATAATCTGATTTATAATCTTATTTTGTGATTTTCGTTTTATTTTATTTTTTCCAAATTTATTTTTGATATGATATGAAATTTGATGTGAAATATTTAAATGCTTCTTTTGAGTATCTTTGAAACTAGTTTGCAGATATCTTCAGTTAAACATGCTCAACTAAAGTTTCTTGAATATTGTTTAATAAGAAAATATGTAGTTTAATGAAATTATAATACAAAAATAGAAAAGCAGCATTAAATAAAATTGCATTTCATTAGTTCTGAAAAAATGTTAATTTAAATTTACTATACCTACTGAAATTGAAAAGTAACAATTAAATATTATTTCTTACAGAAGTCCCTTCCAGATAACCTTTTCATTAATTACCTCTCTCGTATTCATCGAGAGGAAGACTTTTGTTTTATTCTGAAGGGATTTACTCGGCTTCTGAACAATCCACTGATTCAAACATATCTTCCTAATTCAACAAAGAAGATTCAGTTTCATCAGGAACTGTTAATATTTTTCTGGAAAATGTGTGATTATAATAAGGTAGAAAGTCTTTAGTATACTCTTATTTTGACTCTGTTTTTTTAAATTTTCTTCTTCTTTCCTTCCCCCCCCTCTTAAAACCTAATAGAAAATGGTAGTTATGCATTCTTATCATAGTCTTAGAATTCATATTATTTAGATTATAAGTGGTGTTTCCCAGATTTTAGAGCCTGTGTACCCCTTTTAAAATTTTTGTAATACTGGTATACCCCTCTCAGGCAAAGGCAATTTGGAAGAAGTTATAATAATATTTCATACAAACACAAATAATGATAAAGGCATTTATATTTTAACATTCACATTACACTAAATTACAAATGTGAAACGTTTTTTAAAAAATCATTAATTACATTTCAGTCCTATGAATCCCATGTATATACACTAGAAATTATAAGATAAACTTCATGGTTTGAACTATTTGAATATAAACTTTTAATGCAAAATTTTAATTTGAAAAATTAATTATAGAATAGATTGCATCTATCTGTGACAACATGGTGACAAAAATATAAAAGTAAACAAAAAATCAAAATTAAAACAGTGCACACATCTGGCTTTTATCTGTTAACTCTAAATTGCTAGCAGAACAGCTGGTTTAAAGATAAAAATAAAAAAAAAACCTAAGTTCATATTGCTCAAAGACAAGACCAGCTGGTGATATTACAGGAATGAGAAAGAGCCAAAGGCTTATATGGGGACTGAGGTAAATGAAATGGAGACACATAGCATATTACAGCAATGGACAAAAGATATTTAAATTAAGGGGATATTAAATCCCACATTATTTCAAAGCCGAATTAGAAATTCAAAGATCGGAATCAAAGAGTTTCCTGCCGAATATAGTAAACTATAAAAGTTTTGGCAGATTGTAGCGTAAGCTAAAGCATGTAGTTCAACACTAGGGCAACTCGTTGCAAAGGTGGGAAAAGTTCTGATCACTATTCTTAGTATTACCCATAATGTAAAACACATTCCCTGGGAGATGTATGATGTTATACATTATGGTGGAAGGTTACTACCCAGACCGGTTTCAACCTTTATTGAGGTCTCATCAGTGAGTAGGTAGACCAGTTAATACTGACGTTATAGCAAAAAGAACTTATGTACTTTGCTATACGAGTCGTCAAAAAGGTGCACTCATAAATTACTTACTTAAATAAAAGAGCCAGTAGGCTCTTTTATTTTTGACAACTCGTACAGCAAAGTACATAAGTTCTTTTCGCTATAACGTCAGTATTACCTGGTCTACTACTCACTGATGAGACCTCAATAAAGGTTGAAACTGGTCTGGGTAGTAACCTTCCACCATAATGTATAACATCATACATCTCCCAGGAGATGTGTTTTACATTATTGGTAAACTAGGAAAACTGGGAAAAGTTCTGATCACTATTCTTAGTGATCAGAACTTTTCCCAACTTTGCAACGAGTTGCCCTAGTGTTGAACTACATGCTTTAGCTTATGCTACAATCTGCCGAAACTTTTATAGTTTACTATATTCGGCATGAAACTCTTTGATTCCGATCTTTGAGTTTCTTATTCGGCTTTGAAATAATGTGGGATTTAATATCCCCTTAATTTAAATAATGTTACATCGCCGAAGTGAAGCCTATTGGCTCTTTTATTTAAGGACAAAAGATATACTAGATTGGATTCTGCAGGAGGAAAAACAGCCACAATAGGAGGAGAGGACATATGGGAGGAAGGAAATGGAATTTATGCAGTTACCAAGGAATTATTACCTGAGACAGTATGTGATAGAATACACTAGGGGTTTGAGAGTGCTTGATCTAGTAATTGCATCTGAGAATTTGTCTATAACGAATATGACTACATTGCCACTAAATGTGTGGCATTTTCATTTAAGACGGAGTGTATGTGGAATTGCATAGTCTTAGGAGATTACTTGGATCGGTGCCATAGCATGTAAAACTGCAAGTGCTGGATGTTGATAGTGCATGGGAAGTGGTAAAGGAATGTTTGAGGGAGGTAATGGCAGACTGCATACCTAGAATCAGGAGAGTAAATCAAGTGAGAATTAAATGGTGGAATATCACCATTAAGCTGGAGTTGCAAAAAAAATAAACAATTGTGGAGGGAATTTATGGAGAAAGGTGAGCAAGTACATGAACAGTACAAGGCACGGGCCAGAAGGGTAACTAGTGTGGTAGGAAAGGCAAAAGCAGAGTATGAAAAAAAAGTTAGCAATGCAGGCTAAAGATAATTCCAAACAGTTCTTTCGATATGCTGCAAGTAAAAGAAAGAATGTATATGGTAAAATGATTTTAATGAATGTTGATAGTGGGGAGGTAACTGAATCAGTCAAAATAGTAGAATTACTAAGTGATCATTTTGCAAGAGTATATCATCCAGCTGGTGATATTGCAGAAACGAGAGAACCAAAGGCTTATATGGGGACTGAGGTAAATGAAATGGAGACACATAACATATTACAGAACCTTAATGTGAATACAGCTGTGGGATTGGATGGTATACCAGCTCGGGTTTTATGTGAAGCAGTGAGAGAATTGTCAGTATCCTTGACCATATTGTTTAATTTAAGTCTCAGCTCTGGGTTAGTCCTGAGGGGGTGGAAAGAGGGGAAAATAGTTCCATTGCATAAAGGAGGCTCCAAGACTGATGTAACAAATTACTGATCGATCAACACATCAGGAGTTGTTGTCACAGTGTTGAAGAAGTTGGTCAAGAGCAAAATACAGGAATGGGTAGATGGAAATGGGATACTATATGGGAGGGAGGCAGCATGGTTTTCTGAAGGGTAGGTCATGCCCCTCAGTAACTTGCTCACGTTTTATAATATAGTGACACCTTGGTTGGAAACGGGTAATGGGTTTATAGTGATACTGCTAGACTTTGCAAAGGCCTTTGACAGGATTGACATGAAATTCTCATCAGTAAACTGCAGCACATGGGGATGGATAGGAGGGTGGTTGATAGAGAGATATCAGAGAGTAGTTTATTCAGGAATAGAGTCCAAAAGAAGGCCTGTGACTAGTCGTGTGCCACAGGGTTATGTTCTATAACTACTACTGTTTATTTTGTACATTAACGATATAGGAAAGGATCTGAGAGGAACTGTTCAGTTATTTGCCGATGATACAAAGTTGGATAGAGTTAGCTAATACAGATGATGGCAAAATTTTGCAGGATGATTTGGATAAATTGGCAGACTGGGCAAAGGAGAATGGATGTCAGTTTAATGTGACAAAGTGTAAGGTTATGCGTTTTGGGGGTGAAAAGATTACTAGCTGTATACTATATTGGTGGAACTATACTCCAGGAAATTGATGAAGCCAGAGACTTGAGAGTGTTAGTGGACAGGGTTAGTTAAAGTTTAGGGGGCACATAGCAAAAGTGGCTAAAGAAGCTCATCAGATCACTTGGTTACTGAAGAATGCTTTGACAAGCAGAGACTTGATAAGAGCCTTGATAAGACCCCATCTTGACTACACACAGATCTGGGTACCAGGGTTTCTTGGTGATGAGGAGGAGGTGGAGATGGTCCAGAGGCGAGTGACCAAGATGGTAGCAGGTCTATGTAATGAATCTTATGAGAACCGGTTAACGATTTGTGGGTTACAGAAACTGGTTGATAGGTGGAAAAGTGTCGATATGATTTTTACATACAAATTACTGAGGAGTTTTTACAAGATTACATGAGGGGTTTTCAGAACATGTCTGGTGGTGGGAGAACTGGGGGCCATCCATAGAAACTGAGTAAGAGTGTAGTTAGCAAGGGTGTTAGAATTAAGTTTTTTGCTTGGAGAGTAGTGAATGAGTGGAATAGGTTACCAGAGTCTGTTGTGGATGCATTAACTGTGAATGAGTTCAAAACAAAGTATGATATATACTGTGCAAATGTTGGATAGTTCCTGACATGATTTAGGGCCTTTCTCAATGAGTCTAAGGACTCCTTGGAGTAGCCTGTAATAATAGTAATAATAAAAGTCATCAAGGTTTGATGAAATCATCAGATTTGCAGGAGTGACAGACATAATTCTGCAACAGAGCATCTGTGAGAAAGTGATTGGAGGAAGTCAGTGAGAAGAGTCATCACTTAAGCAAGCTTATTGCTTGCTTCTGAATACAATCAAGTATTCTAAGAGAGAGAGGTCTTAAGTGCACCACCCCCAAATATGGGAATAGCATTTTAAGGTTAGGCAAATATGAACTGTAGAGAGAAGTATTGTTTGGAATGAAAAAGAATACAACGCCCTTTGGAGGTTGAAGTGGCTATAGACCTAACGTACTTATGTCAGGATAGTTTAGATATGTGAATTAAGGATCACTTTTCCCAAGAAGGGAGGGAGGAAGGGTGAGACATCATCATCTTTCTTCATGAAAATGAGACAGGATTGCATTTTGGTGGCATTAAAATTCATCAAGTTGTCAACCCTCTTCCTGAGAATAATGGCAAGCAGATCAATATTTACGGTATTCGTTAAAGAAGATTTTGAAGCTTGAGTTACCTGGATAATACAATGTTTTGAAAATGAAAACGAGTGGAGAGCATTATCATCAGCAATGCTATGAGCAGGATTGGATCCCAGAGAGAGAAAGATCATTAATGTACGGGAGGAAAAGATGTAGGTGATAGCACTGAGCCCTGGGGCACAACAGCATTAATTGGTGAAAGGAACCATCCACCTTGACCTGCAGTGAATGACTGGAAAGGAAACTGGGAATCCCTTCTCAAGGGAAGGTGGAATGTGGGAAATGGAAGCGTGATGAGAAGGCCACAATGCCAAAACGATCAAATGTCTTGGAGATATACAGGAGTAGAGTCCAAAAGAAGGCCTGTGACTAGTGGCATGCTGCAGGATTCTGTTCTTGGACCACTGCTATTTAATTTGTTCATTAATGATATAGAAAAGGATCTGAGAGGAACTGTTCATTTATTTGCCGATGATGGCAAGTTGCATAGAGCAATATTGAATACACATGATGTCAGAATTTTGAAGGATGATTTGGGTAGATTGGCAGACTGGGCTAAGGAGAATGGATGTCAATTTAATGTGGCAAAATGTAAGGTTATGCATTTTGGGGTGAAAAGGTTAGCAGCACTATACCACATTGGTGGAACTGCACACAAGGAAATTGATGAAGCCAAAGATTTGGGAGTGTTGTGGATAGGGAGTTGAAGTTTATGGGGCACATAGCAAAAGTGGCTAAATCAGCTCATCAGATCACTTGGTTACTGAAGAATACTTTGACGAGCAGAAACAATCAGGTTATTGTTCCTCTTTATCATTGATAAGACCCCCATCTTGACCACTGTGCCCAGATCTGGGTGCCACAGTTTTTTCTTGATGGGTAGGAGGCAGAGGGGATCCAGAGGCGAGTGAGTGAGATGGTATCTGGTCTATGGAATGAACCTTACGGGAACAGGTTGATCTGTGGGTTGCAGAAATTGGTTGATAGGTGGGAAAGGGATGATATGATTGAGAAATTGAGGGTTTTACAAGATTAATTCAGAGGAAATTTTTCAGAACAGGTCTGGTGGTGGGAGAACTAGGGGCCATCCATGGAAACTGAGCAAGCGTGTAGTTAAAAGGGTGTTTAGAACTATGTTTTTTACTTGGAGAGTGGTAATTGAGTGGAATAAGCTGCCATAGTTTGTTGTGGGTGTCATGAGTGTGAATATAAAGAGTGATCACTTGAATTTCTCCAAACTTTTCAATGGCATCAGTTCAGAGGTGGGTGAGATTACCTAGAAGATCTACAGTGGAGCAAGAATGGCAGAATCCATATCAGTGATCAGTAATTAGCGAGTCTTCAAGTAGTGATGCAATTAGTTGTTGATGACCTTTTTCATTATTTTTGAGAATATTGGTGTCAGAGGAACAGGGCAATAGTTTGATGGTTAACTTTTATCTCCCTTGTTGTTTATTATTTTAACGGTATAATAGAACACAGAAACTAAGTAAATAATTAATTTATTAACTTGATGCTGATATTTTGCTGGTATTATAACCAGCATCTTCAGAGCACAAAAACACTGTTTGTCACAATACACGAGACTAAAACAACATGGTGTATTTCAACAAAATTGTAGCAGCAACACAAAGACTAGAGTCCTGATTTTGGCGCCCTCTATCTGAAAAAAAAAAAAAAACGCTATCATATATTACTAGAGTCCTAGAAAAGTGCTAGTTTTTTCTTAATATGACTGTCTCCCAGATCTTCGGCAAGTTGATACAGCCATATTTGTTGAGATTTGGAGTGTGTTTTAGGGCTTCTGTCGCCTCTAAGAACAATCTCTCTGATTTATATGGGTTTCTGTGTAGTACTTTTGTGTTTTTCCAGTTGATCCTGTGTGCAGGGGTATCCAGAGCATGGTCTGCTAGGCCCAACTTCCCATAATGATATTTCCGGACGTATCGTTTATGTTCGCTGATGCGGATATTCACAGTTCTTCCTGTTTGACCGTAGTAGGCTTGATTGCATGAGCAGGGTACTTGGTAGACTCCTGGATGTGATAAAGGAGGAATGCTGTCCTTGGGTGAGCGGATGAGGGTGGCTAATTTGCTAAATGGTCTGAATGTAGTGCGTAGTTTATGTTTATTGAGAATTCTTGAGATCTAACATAAACGATACGTCCGGAAATATCATTATGGGAAGTCGGGCCTAGCAGACCATGCTCTGGATACCCCTGCACACAGGATCAACTGGAAAAACACAAAAGTACTACACAGAAACCCATATAAATCAGAGAGATTGTTCTTAGAGGCGACAGAAGCCCTAAAACACACTCCAAATCTCAACAAATATGGCTGTATCAACTTGCCGAAGATCTGGGAGACAGTCATATTAAGAAAAAACTAGCACTTTTCTAGGACTCTAGTAATATATGATAGCGTTTTTTTTTTTTTTCAGATAGAGGGCGCCAAAATCAGGACTCTAGTCTTTGTGTTGCTGCTACAATTTTGTTGAAATACACCATGTTGTTTTAGTCTCGCGTATTGTGACAAACAGTGTTTTTGTGCTCTGAAGATGCTGGTTATAATACCAGCGAAATATCAGCATCAAGTTAATAAATTAATTATTTACTTAGTTTCTGTGTTCTATTATACCGTTAAAATAATAAACAACATGTTCGACGAACACATAAGTCTGTCCACACGTTTTATCTCCCTTTTTAGGGCTTGCTTACAAGTGAATGGATAGATGCCAGATAAATAACACCAATAAGTCTCCAGGAAGTCTAGGAGACGTATTGGTATCAAGGCAATTGAGTATTTTTCTGATGTCCTTCTAGTAGAATTTCAGAGGAGGTATGTGAGTAGTTTGCAGAATAATGGGAAATCTCCTTTGGTTGTCTGTACAAGAGTTAGAGGGAAAAAACTGATGCTAATAGGTCTGCTTTATGTTTAGGAGATGTTACCATTGTACCATCAGAATGTGATAGAGATGGAATCATGGAAGGAAAGAAGTTGTGTATTACAACCTTGGGGAGAGATAAAAAGGGCTTGACTACCATTTGGACAAGAGACAAGCTTAGAGTATTTGGTCTTTACAAAGTCTGCTTTGGGTTTGTTTATTATTTATTATTATTTTTGCAGTTGTGACAAGCTGTAGTGTATACTAAGTGAGAGTCTGGAGTTTTTGACTGGAGCTATTGCGCATATGTTAAATTTTTGGGTTCGACTGCTTTGATACAGTTGTAGAAGAACCAGAGTTTGGACATGGGTTGTAGATTTTGAATGGAGTGAGGAATAAAAGCACTCATCCCAACAAAAATAATTTCTGTTATTAGATCACACCAGGTGCTAGGATAAGAAGTGAGGAATAAAAGCACTCATCCCAACAAGAATAATTTCTGTTATTAGATCACATCAGGTGCTAGGATAAGAAGAGTAGAAGCAATAATCAGACCATGGAAATGAGGCATAGAAATCCCAATTGGCAACATTGTAGTATCACAGGATATGAGACTGAGAATGACTGGGAGAAGGAGACACAAGTCTTGAGTAGAGAGCATCATTGATATATTTGAGATTTGTCAGCCTAATTGAGATTTAGCTGACTAAATTGTATTTTTATTGGCTTAAACCAAAACAAAATGATGATATGCTAGTACTTTTTTTCTTTCTTTCTTTTAGAGAAACTTGTGCTATAGTTTTATGAATTATTTACATGCAAACACAAGGTAAAGCTAATAATTTATTATAAGGTATATTTCAGTCTGAAAATTCCAGACCATCTTCAGTGGCAAAAAACAGTTGTTGCAAGGTAGAGTGCAAACAATGGATTTATTTGAAATAGAATGAGCTGCGTGAAGTTATATTTCCAGTAACGTTATGTTCTAACTGAGGAGAAGATTAATAACAGTATAAAAAAAAATATTGATGTGTTATTTTAATCAGACTTTCCCATATTTTTGATAATAACAGGTAGTCATTCCGATTCAAGTTCGGGCAGTGAAGCAAGACTTCATCACTCTCCTTAAATAAGTATTCAAATTTGTATTGACAGCAATTAGTAGGCATGGTTCTGACCAAAGAATGTGTTTGGTCTTTGTCTACTCTATGTTTATCAGATTTCAATGAACTAAGATTAATAGTTCAACTCCTCATCAATTACAGGAAGAACTCTCAAATATCAAGCGATATATGAAATTAAATGGTTTCTCAGAAAGGACAACATCTGTTTGACTCCTTCAAACCTAACCTAAACAACAAGGAAACAGTACATCGAGTTCCAATCTCATACATTTCTGGCATTTCAGAACCAATTTCCAGAATTCTGAAGAAATATGATTTAGTAGCTACTTTTATACCCATCAATAAAGTCTCAACTTATTTCCCTTCTTCAAAAGATAAATGCTCTCTGACGTCTCTCCCGGGTCTATACCAAGTTCCTTGTGACTGCTGTCTGTACTACTTTGGACAAATTGGACGCTCAATAGAAAAGAGAATACACAAACATCAATCATATATTTACCACAGGACTGATAAATCTGGATTGGCTCAACATGGAGAAGACACAGACCACAACATTCTTTGGTCTGAAACATGTCCACTACATCACTGTCGATACAAATTTGAATGTTTATTTAAGGAGAGTGCTGAAGCCTTGCTTCACTGCCTCAACTTGAATTAGAATGACTGCATATCATTATCAAAAATATGGGAAAGTCGGATTAATAAGTTTTTATACTGTTATGATTAACCTTTTCCTCAGTTATAACATAACTTTGCTAGAAATATAACATCACGCAGCTCATTCTATTTCAAATAATTCCACTGTTTGCATTCTACCTTGTATCGACTGTTTTTTGCCACTGAAGATGACCTGTACTTTTTCAGACTGAAATATATGGCCTTATAATAAATTATTACCTTTACCTTGTTTTTCCTAGTACTTTAGCTGTTTTTTTCAAATGTATGCCAGATATAGAGAGTGGGAATAATTTTGCTGTTATATTGCATTTGAAAGAAGGGTGTAAGATAGTATTTTATTTATTATAAAGGAGTTGTAGCCGTTCACTAAAAATGTATGGCAGAGATAAGTTCAATGGTAAGAGGCATGCTATTAGAACAAATAGCTTTGGCCTTATGTGTCATTTGTGCACATCCAGTGTACACTACTGGATATGTTCAAAGAATGGAGTTTGCAATCAAAGAACAAATAATGTGGTTTAAAAGTGGTGTGAAGATTATATTTATGTTGCATGTTGGCTGTCTTTTCAGATGTATTCTTAACATATATGGGGAATGCAAATATTACTTGGATTACAGACAAATTGGAAAAATAGCCTTGTTCCTGTATTTGTGTGTTTCAGTGCTTTTAGGATACTCTTTGCTGAGCTAGATGATTATGTGTTTATGTCAGTGTTTTTAGGCATGTATGTTGGGTTATAGAAATAAACAGAGAATGATACAACCATAGAATTATAGGGAACAGTTTAAAGTATGTGTGACTACTATGCCTAGCAAAGGAAGACAATTGATTTCTTCTACATAGAAGTATATTTTGGATGTTGGCTTTTTAAATACTTGAGAAATTTCTAATGTGTCTGGGTCTTGGGCAACACAGAAAATGCATCGTCCATATAGCAGCCAGCCTGTGGGTTTTGGGGGGTGGGGGGATGGCAGTCCTATTTCATTATTCTTTTTCTTTCCCATGAAAATAATAACACGAACAATCAATTTGAACAGTTCAAATATGGCAGTAGTCAAGTAGTATTTGATAAGATGAAAAGTCTCTTTTGATGGTATTAATAAAAAGAGAAAGGAAATAATATAGAGTTTATTATTATGCTTAACCTTTTTGAGGATGGTTTTATAAACTAAATTTGACTTTGTAACCTTGTGGAAAACTATACATAGGTTGGAGTAAATGGATATGGGTATGAAACTGGTGGCCAGGATAGGGAGGTTGCTGACAGAGAGATATCAGAGTGTGGTATATGATGGGGTGGAATCAAGATGAACGAGGGTGACTAGTGGAGTGCCTGAAGTATCTTGTACTCTTTAGTTTGTATATTAATAATATAGGGAAAGGTTTAAAGGGGGATATTCAGTTGTTTGCTGATGATGCAAAACTGAGGAAAACAACAGTTGACAAAAGTGGTGTAAATATTCTGCAGAATGATTTAAATAAATTAGAAGTGGGGGAAAGGACAGTGGTTGTCAATTTAATGTCGCAAAATATAAGGTAATGTACTTTGGGATGAAAAAATTACATTCTTTATATCATATTGATGGTATTGGATTGCAGGAAAATGATGCAGCTAGTGATTTGGAGGTAATAATGGTGGACAAAGAGTTGAGGTTCAGAAGACATATTGCAAATGTTGGGAAAATAGCTCAAAGGATTAGTTGAATGTTGAATAACATGTTGACAAATATGTCAACATGTTAAATATGTCAACATCCCTCTTTATTTGGCCAAGATTTAGTCACATGTTGACTATTGTGTGCAGATTTGATCACCTGGATTTCTTGGTGATCAGGTGGTAGAGAGGATTCAGAGACAAGTGACTAGACCCTCGTGACAGGTCCTTGAAATGCTCCCTATAAAGATAGATTGAAGGTATGTGGGTTGCACAGTTTAGTTAACAGTCAGAAGAGAAGGGACATGATAGATAGATAGATAGATAGATATTTTTTATTTTATTTTTTATTTTTTAATTGTGAACATAACAATCTTATATTCAAGATTAACTGGTTTTTGGTTCTCTGCAGTCAGGCAGAGAGATTACATGCTCATACTCTTGTTGAGGTATGTTACATCGAAGTTACTTATAAGGCGAATTACATATATATATATATATTTTAGATTAAAGCCATTAAGAGTTATTTTAACATGATACTGTATAAGAACATAAATGTGGAAGAACATAAGAGTTACTATAGCACAATATTATCTATTTACATGAGAGTGCCAGCTGATTAATTTTCGCACAGTTAAGCACGACAATCCTTCTTCCCCCCTTTCTTTTTTTTGGGGGGGGATGATGCCACTTCTATGTTGGAAAGTGGATTATGATGCAGTCACCCTGCTCAGCCAGGAGTTGATTCCGTGGATTCCAGTCTTGGTGGAAAAGATCTAAGGTGTTGTTTTGCCTATGGTGGTGATGCTCATGTAGGATTCGACTTCTCACCTTTTGTTTGAAGGCTGCGATGAGTTGGTCAGTTGCCTCTCTCTGTGAAGTTGCTGTGCTGTCTGGTCTTGTATGTCTGAGGTAGAAGTTGTATATTACCGCTTTCGCGGTGATGAAGAGGTAATTGTAGAATGAATAATTATTTGACTCCGCATGGACGAGATTGAAATACTCCTCTTCTGTATGAAGACTACCACAGGTGAGAGCTGCCATTTCCCGAGACAAACTGATTAATTTAGTGTTGACTGGGCATTCCAAATACATATGCTGGACTGTTCCTAATTGGTAGCAGAACTGGCAGTTATCTGAGGTGTTTGAGTTAAATTTTCGTAATATAGTAGGAGTGGGTAATATATTGTGCCACATTCTCCACTGAATATCTGCATCAGGTTTGATGGCAATTGTGCGATATGGTAGGTCCCATTGAAATAGTGTTTGATCAGATGATGCAGGATTTTCCAGTAAAGTGCTTTGGTTCAACTGTCATGTTAGAGTGCTGTAGATTTTGTTGGTGTTGCTGGATGTAAGTTTCTCCCATGAGTTATTGGTTTTTATCAGAAAGATAGGTGCCGGATCTTCTGAGTTGGGAGGGCTAAGCCCTACTTCTGTTATGCTATCAGGCATAGCGGCTTGAAAAGCGGCCTTTACAGTATGTATCTGCTCAGACTGATTCCCATATTCCAGGTTTTCGAGTGATTTTGGAAAGCGCCAGGTGAGGCTTGGAGAAAAAATATCACTCATTCTTGGGTGACATTTTCTGAGTGATCGAGCTTCTTACCATCGTGTTGTGGAAGATGGGTTCCATGAGGATTTTAGGTAGGGATGCTGTCTTCACTGTGTGCTGGAGGTTTGGCTTCTTCCATTGTCAAAGGGCATCTTTGTAGAAGTTTGTTAAATTTACTGGCACTTGAGCTGTTGTCATTCTTAAGGTTGTGGAGAGAGAGAGAGAGTCCTCTAGTGACAGAAGTGAAAATATATTCAGTGGTACATTTGTGTGATATTTCCTGTTGTAGGGTATTAATGAGAAATCGAGCAGGGAACATTGTTATCCTGTTGTCAATGGAGGTAAAATTTTGTCCTCTATCTTTGAGAAAGGTACATAGCTTGGAGTATGAAAGGCAGTTTGTTTTGTTCCATATGAATCGATATATGGTTGACTTTATTTGTTTGATGAATTGCACTGGTGGTGTGAGAATCTTTAGTGTATGCCAAAGGACACTGGTGGCTATTTGGTTAACGATTATTGTTCTCCCTCTTGTGGAGGCAGAGGCTTGTATTGCTGCCCACTTTCCTAGTACTTGCTTGAAACATTTGTTTAATGTTTCCCAGTTCTTATACACATAAGAGGGTGTGTTTCCTAGGAAAATCCCCAGGTATTTGTTTCCCCTCTGCAGACCAGGTACCAGACATTGGGGAATCCGTTCGGTTTGTCCATTTGCCACACCACAGTCCTGTGGTTTTATGTGTGTTTAGTTTGGCTCCTAAGGCTGCCTGATATTGTTGCCCTCTTCTTTGCAAGCTATGATTGTAACATCATCAGCATATTCTGTCAGGGTTATGATTTGGTAGGGAAGTTTAGGGCAGGATGCCCTAAGCAGCATGCTGAGTCTACACAAAAAGGGTTCAATGGCAATTGTGTAAAGAGTACCGGAGAGTGGACAGCCTTGTTTAATACCTCTGCTGTATGGTACAGTTATGGTAAGCCTGTTGTTTATTTTCATGCAAAACTGTGCCTTGGAATACAACATCTTAATAGAATGAACGATGCCTGAGCCAAAGCCAAATGCTTTCAAGCAGCTGAAGAGGTATAGGTGTTCAACGCAGTCAAAAACTTTTTCTTGGTCTAGTGTTACAAGACCCATTGTTTCACTGTTGTTGTTGGCTATGTTTATGAGATCCCTTACGAGGTGTAAGTTTTCGTGGATAGATCTTCCAGAGATGGAATAGCTCTGATGCCTATTTATTATTTCGCTCAGAGCAGGTTTAAGTTTGTTGGCAATGGCTTTTGATATAATTTTACAGTCGGTGTTTGTGATAGAGATGGAGACCCATCTCTATGAAAATAGAGATGGGTCTCCAGTTTCCTACGTCTCCTTTCTTTGGAATGAGTTTAATAACTGATGTTGTCATATTGAGTGGGAAGCCATTGGTATTTGCATCTACAAATACTCTGTAGAGGATAGGTCCAAGCTGTTCCCAGAAGGACTGATAAAATTCAGTGGTGAGCCCGTCTATGCCTGGAGATTTATCTTTAGGTAAGGAGGTGCAGCCAGTTGTCAGATCGTGTAACGTGATGGGGAGTTCTGTGTTAACCTTGTTGTTGGTGAGAGTCTTTTCACATCGGAGAGAATTATATTCGTGGCCTCCATAGATGTTGAGTTGGCTTAGTATAAATTTTTGTAGTACTGTAAGGTATATAAGAGGATTTTGTCATGATATTCTATGATGTTTCCACTATCTGTTTTAATAGCAGATATAGTGGTGCACTCTTGTTGGCGTTTTTCTAGTGAGAAGAAATACTTTGTGGGGGGATCTGTGAAGCTAATGTGTTTGCGTCGTGCTCTTATTAGTGCTCCTCTTGCAGAGTGCTCTAGGTGTGAGCATATGGTGACTTCTAGGGACTGGTATTCCTCAGATTCTGGATGATGCAATTGCTGTTGTTGTTGCAGATTTTTAAGGACTGAATGCTTATTCAAATTTCTTTGGTGACTATATTTTTGGGTAAATACCCTAACTTTGGATTTAAAAAGTGACCACCACTCGGAAATTGATTGGGCAGTAGGTATATCTCTGATGAGAGTTTCGATATAGATTTTGGAGGTTCTGAGATATTCTGCATCCTTTAGTAGGCTGTTGTTAAATATCCAGTATGCTCCTCCTTTGTGTCTGGTGTGTCCAGGAATGCAAATGCTAAGAAGGATGGAATCATGGTCTGATGCATGAGATGGATGGTAATTGACTCTCCTGATGTAGGGTATTGTGTGCATCGAAATGTAGTATCTGTCGAGCCGTGCCTGGTATAGGACACTGGTAGGACCACCTTTGGCTCTCCAGGAGAACACTTTCTCATGTGGGTGCAAGTGTCTGAAGGTGTCAGTCAGCTCGCGGTCATTTATTACATCCTGGAGAAGCTGAGCTAGTGAGTGTCGATGTTCTTGGCATTGCTGTCTGTCCATTGCAGGATCCAGAGTGCAGTTGAAATCCCCTGCCAGTGTGATGTGGTCATTGACCTTGCTGAGGTGGTTTTGCACAAACTCTAGTACCTGCACTGCAAGCTGTTCATTTTGTGGGATGTATATGTTAATGATATATATTTTCTTTCCTGTCTGAGTTGTAATGAATGCATATATTGCACACCCAGGAAAGGTATCGATTATTTCTACTTTTAGAGCACTGTTTTGGTGAATTCCAATGCTGACTCCAGATCCATGAAGTTGTATGGCAGGAGAGTGGTGGATGGTATAAGGCCAGTTCTTCCAGTGTTGATATGAAGCTTTGCTGTTGCATTGGAAGTTAGTTTCCTGCAGCATAACTATTTCTGGCCAGTGGGCAAGGATATGCTGCAGGATTAGCCTGTTTTGCAGTGGTGTGGCACATCCTCTAGCGTTTAGTGAGAGAAGGTTTACAGAGGTGCTCATTATTTTATGGTTTAGTTTTATTTGGTGCAGTAATCCTCACTTCCTTCATGGATTGTTACGCTGCCGCTGGGATTCAAGCCCGTTTATCAGGTAGTATATCTTTTTACTGAGATTGGTGGTTTTTCTCCCTCTTTTTCCTGCCAGGATAGATAGATTTATTTATTTATTATTTTTTTTTTTTAAAACTTCATAAAGGTACTCTTGCTCTACCCTGTCGAAAGCCTTCTCCTGATCAAGGCTGATGAGTGCTAGGTCTTCATTTTGGCTGTTTGCAATGTGGATGAGATCTCTTATTAAATGGAGGTTATCATGTATTGTTCTCCAGTGAACAGAATAAGTTTGAATAGTGCATATTTAAAAAAAATTTTTTTTTTATATTTTATTTAACTTGTTAAAATATACATTAGACGATAGGTAACAAGGACTATTTACATATTATAAGTATATAAGAATATATATATATATATATATATATTACAGAGAAAGAAACATTTTCCTTTCAGGTATACAACAGAGAACGCAATAAATGACTTCAAAATTTACAGTTCAGTTTCGGTCTGAGTTATCTTTCAGATGAAGCGCTTTGTCATTGTCAATCCAGAAGAGGGTACCAGTTGGATTCCACTCCTCTATGAATTTCGCAACAGTTCTTGTTTCTTTGAAGTACTCAAGTTCCAATAAAAGCCTACTTTTTAGTTTCCGACGGAGGATATACATGAGGGTTTGTGCAGTTTCAGTGATGGATGGGTGCTGGTTATTTCTTGTCTGTTTTTGGTAGAAGCTGTAGATGACGGCCTTAGCACAGATGAAGAGGAAATTGCATGTTCTGTGTCTGTTTTCATCGTTTTCATGTTCTGTGCTAGGTTTTCATGTTGGCTGTTTGCGATGTGGATGAGATCTCTTATTAAATGGAGGTTATCATGTATTGATCTTCCTGGGACAGAGTACGTTTGATGTTGGCCAATAACTTCAGGCAGTGTTGGCTTTATTCGGTTTGCTATAACTTTGGAAATGATTTTGTAGTCGGTATTAATTAGGGACTTGTCTAAAATCTGGAAGGATGGATCTATCTCCATGGGAACAAAGTTGAGGATTTTTGAGGCAGTTGTTTTTTCAACAGAAACTTATGGATTGATTGAGACTTGGAACCTAAAGAAGTCAGATAAGAAATGGATATTTGCTTTTGAGATGTGGTGTTACAGAAGGCGGCTGTTGAGGATATCATATACTGAAAGGCATACAAATGAATGGGTGTTAGAAAAGATCAGTAGAACTTTAAGGCTCCTTAAGGATATTAACAGAAGAAAGTTAAAATATTTTGGACACATAGAAAGGATGGAAGGAGGACTTCTCAGAACAGTAATAGAAGGTAAAGTTCCTGGAAAAAGAGGCAGGGCTAGACCATCAATGAGATGGATGGATGGATGGCATGTGTGGAGTGACTGATCTTCAGAGAGTTGAGGCTGCTAGAAAAGCAAATAACAGAACTACATGGCAAGGCCTGGTGTGGAACATCATCGAGCATCGGAGTGACCATACGGCATCTGTAGATGCCCAGTGAACATAGAGAGATTAATTAGGGAGATTGGACGCCAGTTTTGGATATCCATGTGGTCTCCCTTCTTTGGTATCAGTCGTGTTACTGAGGTCGTAACGGATTGTGGGAGGCCATTGATGTAGGCTTCTTGTAGTGTTTTGAGGAGAAGTGGTCCAAGTTAATTCCAGAAGACTTGGAAAAACTCTGGCATGAGATCATCAAGGCCAGGAGATTTGTTCTTTAGCAAAGATGTGCATGCGGTTTTCAGTTCATCTAGCGTGATTTTGTTTTCTAAGTGGTTCCGATCTGTTGCAGAGATTTTTTTTTTGTTTCTTTCAGTATTTCGTGAATGGCATGATGGGATGTTCCTGCAGTGCTATCAGCACTGCAGGAACAGTGATAACAGAGATGGAATTTGCTGCTTGGCATTTTTTTTCCAAAGAGAAAAAATATTTTGTGGGGGCGTGTGAAAGATTTATTTGTTTATGCCACGATCTAAGTAGGGCACCTTTTGCCGATAATTCTGCCTGTCTTTGCATGGCTTGGAAGGCAGAGTGATGTTCAGGGCTTTCTTCTGGGAGATACTTGAGCTGTTCTTCAAGCTGTCGGATTCTAATGTTCCTCTGTTGATTTTTCTGATGACTGTAGATTTCCATAAAGGATTTTATTGATGATTTTAAGTGTGGCCACCATGTTTTCATTGGTTCTGTATCCACTTTCGAGTGAGTGAGGTTGGTTATTAAAGCCTGAGTATTTATTTTATGAGCTGGATCTTTCAGGAGAGTATTGTTGAAGATCCAATAGGCACTTCCTGATTTGGATGCTTCCAAAGATAATGAAAGTTGCAGCTTTACGAAGCAATGATCTGAAATGTAGGAAGGGATGTGTGAGATGTTTCTAACTAGAGGCAAGGTGTGTTTGGAAATGTAGTATCTGTCCAGTCGTGCTTGGTAGAGTGGCCTATTTGTCGCTGTGATTGCTGACCTCAATGCGTAGGATTTCTTATCAGGATGTTGATGCTGATAGATGTCGATGAGTTCATTATCGTTTACCAGTGTTTGAAGTTTGTTTATTAATTGGCTACGATGTTCAGCACACTGAAGTCTGTCTTTTTCTTGGTCAAGAGTGCAATTAAAGTCTCCCACTATTATGACATGTTCTTGGTCTATACTAGAAAGATGGATAGATAGATAGATAGATCAAGAGAGGAGATAGAATTCTATAAGATTAACACAAAACAAAATTTTTAATACATGATGAGTAGGGAGAGAACCCTGGAAGTTGTGTAAGAGTGTGATTAATAAGGTTGTACAGATTAGATTTTTTGCTTAGAGAGTGGTGAATGAGTGGAATGGATTACCAGAGGTAGCCGTGAGTGCCCCAACAGTGAATGAGTTTAAATAGAGGTGATAGATATTGTATGAATAATGGTAGCATGGATCTTTTGCAGTGAGGCTTTTGATTCATTGTAGATACCTCTATAATAATAATAATAAGAAGAAGAATAAAATTTGAAATGCCTCAAAATTTTTATTAAAAATTTTGAGGCATTTATGTAGTAATTATTCGAGTAGGGATTTATTTTTGTCAACTAATCTGACAACTTTTTTGTGATTGCAATCTGCCATACTGAGAGAGAGGAGATGGAATTCTATAAGATTGACACAAAACAAAATTTTTAATACATAACGAGTAGGGAGAGAACCCTGGAAGTTGTGTAAGAGTGTGATTAATAAGGTTGTACAGATTAGATTTTTTGCTTAGAGAGTGGTGAATGAGTGGAATGGATTACCAGAGGTAGCTGTGAGTGCCCCAACAGTGAATGAGTTTAAATAGAGGTGATAGATATTGTATGAATAATGGTAGCATGGATCTCTCGCAGTGAGTCTTTTGATTCATTGTAGATACCGCTATAATAATAATAAGAAGAAGAATAAAATTTGAAATGCCTCAAAATTTTTATTAAAAAAAATGTAGTAATTATTCGAGTAGGGATTTATTTTTGTCAACTAATCTGACAACTTTTTTGTGATTGGAATCTGCCATACTGTCATCTGGATAAAAGGAGGCACTTATATGTCAAATCTGATTTGCAAAATCTAATCTAAAGTGAGGAAAATTAGATCATGATGTGAGAGTTGCTATGAATAACAGCAACTAAGAGTTGCAACTGTTGTAAAGATATGAATGTACTTAATCATGGAGGAGATTATGATGAATGGCTGATTGTGTGCTTCTCTGGTTTGGACTTAGTATGTGAAAGGAGATGTCTGCATAAATGTAGTATTAGATATGAATTGAGATCTGGAAGTTATTGTTTTGAGTATTCAGGAAAGCCTAGAGTTACTTATTATGTTTGCACAAATGCCAGGAGTATCAGTAACAAATGGGTAAAGTTTGTTGCCTTGGTAAATATGTTGTGGCGTCAGATTATAGGCATGTGAAATCTAGTTCTCAGGTGCAGATATATTGACTTGTATCAAGTGTAAAGAGTAGATTGTTTTTAGGCAGGATAGATAACAGGAGAGGAGTGTGGTGCCAGAAAGACATCAGAGGAATCTTGAACAACATGGATACTAACAAAGTTTATAGTCCTGATGGAATCTTGCATAGCGTTCAAGAGATGTGCTCCTGAATTACACCTGTCCTTGTCATCTCTACACTATGTTACTCAGCTGGCATCCACCTTACAGCATGGAACCAAGCCCACATCTATCCATTTTGGGAAAAAAAAAAATAAGTGTCTGCTATCAAAATATTGACCAGTTGCTTTCACCTTATCATTGTCTAAAGCAGCGTTTCTCAAACTTTTCCTATGACAGAACACTTCACAAATCCTGAAATTTTAATGGAACACCTTGGTTAGAGTCGAGTATCATCAGTCTTGTATTCAATGTAAAGCTAAGCGCACACTATCGCTACAGCAGGCTGTATTGCATCGCAAAAATACAACAGCACACACTACAGGCATGCCAGACTGCAGCGCATCGCATTGACCTTGACCGCACGTTTCCTGGAATAGATACCTCTGTACTTCACTTGCACTAGGAGGTGTCGACAACCATGGGAGTCTGTCGGCCAGCGGCTGAATCAAGGCCCACATGTGCTGGCCTTAATAGCACAATCCACATGCAAAGTGAGGAGCGCCTGATTTTTAAACATGTTTGAACTTGTTGCAGCATTTAAAACCATTCCAGGCTCATATTAATTTTGATAATTTTTCACAGAACACTTATTCACTTTCCACAGAACATAGTTTGGGAAATGCTGGTCTAAAGTAATGGGAAAGATCATTAACAGGCAACGTCTTTGACACTTGAAGAACTGTCTAATCAGTGACTAGTATGGATTTTGCTAGTCAAGATCCACAGCAGATCTCCTTACCTGCATCGTCCACCTCTGGACATGTGTCATGGAATAGTTTGGATGAACCTTTACCTGAAATTTCCAAGACATCCGATAGAGTCTAGCAATGAGAGCTTCTCAGCATATTACCATGGTCTACCTTTCTCCATTTGTAATTAGATTGCCAATTCTCTCTCATGTTGCTCACTGCATTTAGTGGTGAAAGATATTCTCTCTTCAGATTTTCCTATTAATACAAATGTTCCTCGAGGCCCTGTTATTTCACCCACCCTCTTCCTCATAAAAACAAAGAACTTGCTCTGACTGACCACCCTATTCAGTTTTGCTAATGATAGTACTCTCATCTTACTCATATGATTCTGCACTCATCCTATTCCTAAGACAGACCTTGAACTCTGAGGTGCTCAAACACCTCAGGGTTCAAGGTCTGTCTTAATTTGTATTTTTTCTTGCAAAAAAAGACCTTAGTTTTTCTCCTTGCCTTTGAGTGTGTGTGTATGTGTGTGTGTGTGTGTGTTAGAGAGAGAGAGAGAGAGAGAGATTATCTTATCCCTTAAGACCAGATCTCTTTTCTCAAACTGATTCTTATTCCTGCTCTTTCCTAGCATATCACATCTGTCGTATCCTCAGCTTCCAAAAAACTTGAAATACTTTCTCATTCAGAACATTGTTTTTCATCTTGTCAGTTATTTAATCAATACAAATCCACCCAAACTTGTTATAATGTTCTCACATTCAGGATGACACACCTAAAACCTCTCTAAAAAATTCTTAGTGCTGCTTAGAAGAGAACAGTTGGTCGATTGACAACCCATATCTTTCACAGACTCTCTTCAGCCCCCCTCTTTCATAGATATTCAGTTTTCTGTGTAGTAATTTCTGAATATCAGGAAATTCTTGAAATTCAGATGGTTATGAAAGTTGTGAAGCCATGCAATAGCATTCAGATGTAACTACCAATGACCACTTTTACCTTTTTAAGCTTAAGTTATTGTGTTAAATTGCAGATTTTTATGTATTATTTGTTTTAATAATTTACCATTCTGAATAGCAAATAGTTTCATTTCTTAGAGGCAACTGACTGTTGTAGGAGTTACTTCTGTTGATTATATTGACAGATAAAATATGTTAGTCAGTAAATTAGCTAAGATTTTACTGTGGATTTCATATGCTCATTCAACAATTTAAATATAGACTACTTCTGAATGAGGATTATTCCTTTCAGTTTTATTTATAAAATTACAAATAAATTAATTTATAAATTACAAATAAATTAAATAAAAATAAATTATATTCAGAGAATCTACTGTTGGATTCTGATTATGTAGAGATTAGAGTAATTATTATTTGGTTCAGAATCCAACATGATCTTCCATCACAAAGGCTAGACTTGTAAACATTATTTAATGTAAATAACTTATTTTATAATTTAATATTCATATAACTACCTTAAACTTGTCTAATATTTAATTATTTAACCAAAGATATATGTATTAATAATGAAAAGACTGTATTAAATATTATTAAGCTATTTTAATTATTACTATGTTAATATTTTAAGAATTTGTATTTGATAATTTAACTGCGCATTAATTGAAATGTAAATATTCTTTATTTATTCCTATTTGTAGAAGTTTAGCGTTATGCAATACCTCAATTTTATTATGTTTTGTTTTGTTGTCATGGAAACGTATGTTAAATAGCTTGCACGAGTTTGAACTAGTACTTGAGGGAGAAAAGCCGAAAGTTTAGTTAAAAAAATCATGAGAACAATTTAGGCGGGAAGAATGAATATAAAAAGGAAGAACGCTGAAAATATAGAATAGAGAGAAATAGAATAAGAGAGAGAGAAAGGAGAGATTGGCATTCAATTGGAATCGGAGTATTCAGCATTCGGGGAATCAGAGTGCGATATTAGAGAGTCGGCAAGTCACTCAAACAGCTAATTTAAGTCTACTAGTCAAGAAGCAGTTAGCTAATAAGTTGTAGAATAACAAAATTAACTACGAAAAACAGCTGAGAGACTATTAAATAGACTAGCGATACTTGAGTTGAGATTTAATTTCAGCGCTGACCTTTCAAGGACATACGGGACCTTGAAGCAAAGCACGAAGTTACTAAAGAATAGTAGAGGCTGTAAAGTTGTAATTTACCGTTAGCTGTGTTTAGAATTATAGTACCTAAAGAATTATTTGAATGCAGGAGGAATGAACAACAGTGCATATTAAACCTCAAGATAAGGAATTATTGTATATTGCCTTAATTCATGAGTGATCAGTAGTACTTCATGTAAGAATGTCTGATTATGTGTATTGTGACCGTGAATTAATTCAGTTAATGCTTAGAAGATTTATTTTAATGAGTGCCATTTATTGTTAAAAGTGTTTACGGTTATAAAAAGTGTTTGTGTATAAGTTGATGAAGATAGAAGATTACCGGTAAGATTATTCCAACCATTAATATTCCTTTGCAGAGAAGTGTGTGAGTTTCATCCTAGAATTTCCTTATACTAACTGTAACTATTGCGAAGATTAGCTGAAGTGTAAATTTAAAAGTGTTTGCTTGTAAAGTGGTGTTACTGCTTATTATATTTGGAACTTAAGGAACTGTGAGAAGACTGTATTATAGAGATAAGAGATTTACCTTTGTCTGAGTCTGTATGATTGAACTTATCAGAGAAGCTATAATGTTTGTGATATCTTAATTACTGATTTGAAGTTAAGTGTAAAATTTGTGATTTTAAAATTAAATGTTTGTTTTTGTTAATCAAAAGTTGTATATTGCCTGAATCTCTTTTACTGCACCATTCATAAAATATTCGAACCAAAGCAGGTAAATTAAGTAAGTCAAATATACTCGGCCAGTATATGTAAGGTTTTGAGGTTTGGGAAACATCGATGGGATGCTGCATACTTTATGGGAGGAGTTATACTGGAGGAAGTAGGGGAGACAAGAGATCTGGGGTTGATGATTGATAGAAACCTGAAGTTTAGGGGACATATTGCAAAGGTGGTGAAGGTAACACAGAGGATTGCTGCTATTATGAGAAGGACACTGACCTGCAGAGATAAGAGGGTTATCATTCCATTGTATAAGTCTCTGATCAGACCACACTTGGACTATTGTTCTCAGATTTGGTCCCCAGGATTTGAAGGGGATAAATTAACTGTGGAAAGGATACAAAGACGGATGACAAAGATGGTTTCAGGACTGTACAAGGATAGTTATGAGGATCGGCTGAGAGAATGTGGACTGCAGAGTTTGGTGGATAGAAGAAGGAGAGGTGATATGATTGAGACTTTTAAACTGTTGAGAGGTGGTTACAGGGTTGACACCGGGGAGTTCTTTCGCTTGGTTGATCAGCGGGAAGGAGTGATGACAAGAGGCCATCCCTGGAAGTTACGAAAGGAAACTGTGAGCAGGAGGGTAAGGAGTGGTTTCTTTGTGTGGAGGGTGGTTGAGCCGTGGAATGCATTGCCTGATGGAGTGGTGGGAGCGAGAACGGTCAGTGAGTTTAAAGAGTGGTATGATGGACTTTGTGTTTCTCAGGGGGGGGGACTTCCCCTCAGTGAGTCTTGACAGACTTTATGTCTTAGGAAGGACCTCCCTCGATGAGTCTTTTGACTCCTTGGAGGCCTGAATAATAATAATAATAATAATAATAACATATAAAGGAAGGGTAGTTGAGAGTTGGTTTATCTTCAATTCTTGAACTAATTCAGATATAAAGTGGCACAGTCTTTAAATATAAATTTTCTTTGTATTTGAATTAGAAATCAACTTGCAACTTATCAATTAGTCAAGAACATCATAATAGTAATCGTATCGGATCCAAAGTATAGATTGAGAAGAAGTAGGATCCAACACTACTTTTTAATTAGAAAACTGCTACTATGGAAGAAGACAAAGCCAAAAATTTTCTGTTAATTGTATTTCATATATTGGAAGAATAGCAGAACATTGAAAATTTTCGATTGGAAAAGACCTAGGTTTGATTCTCGTCATGATGAGCAGAATCTATATGGGCTTTTCAGTTGAAAGTGAGTTATACAATCTCATATGGTGGTACCAGAGTTTTTTCTCCTGGATGAAAATTGGGATTTTCATCCCGCATACTGACAAAATCGGTCTTCAGGACACATGCAATTTACAGACAAAAAATACTGTTGTTGATGATGATGGGCAATAGATGGCATTGATGGTAGTAGTGTCATAGTTGGAGAATTACGTAGTAGTGGATGAGATGTATTTAGCGAAGTAGAGTAGTGTGCTCTTCTACAATGAGTCCTTGGACTCCCTGGAGGTGTCATGTAATAATAATAATAATAATATATTGCAGTTAATGGGAACAGTAGTTCGTGAAATTAATTGCAATTAAAAATATTAGTCACCATTGTTATAAGGCAAGACAAATGTAAGATTACTTTGAATAATCATTCTGGAATTAAAATTACTTTTATTTTTATATTTTTTATTTATGCTGTCTGTTATATATTAGCAGTATACTAATATACTGCTAATATATCCTAACAAAATTTTATATGCATGGAGAGAGAGGGGGAGAGGAAATGTCATAGAAAAATTTTTACTTATGCTTAGAACAGCTTTTGTAAAGATGACATCATTATAGTGCGTTATGTGTTATCTGATCCTGTTGAATATTGGGTGGGTTCAGGTATACTAACATCTAATTTGGAATAAATGAGATGTTAGTATAGAGCAATGGTCTCCAAACTTTTCGCAGTGAGGGCTACATTGGGTACTTCAGCACTGTTCGGCAGGCCATAGTAATAAAAAACTCTAGAACTAGATATATGAGTTTTATTGAAAGCAGATAAAAACTGATTAAGAGTATGTGAGATTAAATTATCATATATTAATGACAACGAACACTATCAGCAAATTTTTGCATCGTTAGTTTTTCAACCGAATATACACCGACAATTTACATGAACTTTTTTTTTTAATTTCGTATAACTTCGAGTTTTTTGCCAATGAATACAGATCGGGAAATTTTGTTTTTATTTTGTTTTTTTGCCTGTTAGTTCATTTTAACCATGTTTTTACCGACTTTTTTAAGTGTTCTCATTTCATGCGACATAAATTTTTTTTGTTGATAAAAAAGTTTATTCGGATGTAACTTTTTTATTTCGTTTTGAATTCTTTTAAATTCTTTTTCTTCGTTAGTCCATTTTAACTGACCTTTTACAGTCAGAAAGACCATAACTTGGATTACGGTTACTTTTTGCTATTCGGGAATATATTTTGAACACAATTTTAATTAATGCATTTGAAATCTATCAACACCCCGTGTTTTTTTTTTTTTTTTTTTGCAGATTCTTATTGAAAAATCAGTCCAATTGGCGGGCCGGATAAAATCATATCACGGGCCTCATCTGACCCGTTGGGTATAGTTTGGAGACCCCTGGTATAGAGCATGAGAGGATTTTGCTTTTCATATAAGCAGTGAAACCAAATCACATATATCAGAACAATTGATTTTTCAAGCATTTCCAGTATTAAATACGTTTCATGTTCATATAAAACTGGAAATAATGGACATTGCAAACTGTAAATAGCATATTAATTTCTGGAGGCTGGTTTGGAAGTTGAAAAAGTTCAGTAATGAAGATTTTGATGTTAGAAGGCAGACTATCATGTAACTTACTATAATAAAATACCACATTAATTGAACAATATTAGATTTATATTCCCCAAATAAAAATAATAATAAAATTGCTTTATCCATTAAAAAAAATTAATGTTTTAGAATTTTTTGGATTTTCTTTAATGTTAAGAAATATTATGAAAATTAGTCCTCTTTTTTATTTTCAGAAATTTATGTTCTTTGTTCTGAAAAGTAGTGAAGTGCTTGAAATTCTAGTTCCTATTTTGTATCATCTAAATGATGCAAGAGCTGATCAATGTAAGTGTAAATACATGCAAAATTATTGTGTGTTATAACATTAAATTGCATAAAGTTCACAATATGTGTATATACAACACACACACACACACACACTGAATTGTCATATAAGGCTTGTTATCTATAACTAAAGAGAAAAAATATAATAAAATGAATAAATACTGCATTCTAATGATGTCACATTAATTAACCACTCGGCCGAGTGGTTAGCGTACCCATTCTCCAGCCAAAAGGCTGCAGGCTCGAATCCCGCCGTGGGCATGGATGTTTGTGAGTGTCTGTGGAAATACTAGTGGTGGTGGTGGTTGGTGGTAGATGGCATTGGTGTAGTTGCGGTCAGTTGGTGGATTGAGTAGTGGAGACAGAGCTGTAGAGCAGGTGCCCTCCCTCGATGAGTCCTTGCACTCCCTGGAGGTGTCAAATAATAATAATAATAATAATAATTTCAGAAGGGTTTGTAACTGATTTGTTTGCCTTGAGAAGTTTTATTTTATTTTATTTATTATTGTTATATTTTTTGATTTTGAATGTAGTGATTTTTCATCATATGGGACACCTAAGCAGATGGATGGTTTGAAAAAAAAAAAAAAACATTTCATTTGAAATCAGTAAATTGTTTTTAATGATGGAAGCTTGTCCCAGAAAATAGCAGCAGAGAGGTTGAACAAAAAAGAATAATTTATTCTGTCAGTTTAGAGTTAAACTCACAGAGTTTACCTCCATACATTAAATCCACAGAAAGATTAAATGTATAGCAACTAGTTGTTTAACAAGCACATAAGCATCTTAACAGATTCAGAGAGAGAGAGAGATGTAAGAATTCCTCTTGTTATTTAAATAGAACAAATATCTGAAACGTTCTCGGCCTAACAATGAAACTACCTACTATATGAATGAACCTACCATATCGTGCACTTGATCAATGATTTCTGGTGTTGCTACACTTTTTGGATATCCTTGACATGGATCATCTTCAAGGCTGGTACAGCCACGTTTAAACTCGGCAGCCCACTTCTTAATTGTTGAAAATGAAAGAGAAGAGTGCCCAGAAACTTTTATGAACTTCGAATGAATTTCTTTTGGCATTAAACTTCTTTTACAAAGAGTTTTATAACCACACGATACTCAATTTTATCGATTTCAAGGGATGCAGACAACACTTTGCTTCAGACAGCTGTATAAAACAAACACTTAATAGAATGACTTGCAATTTCACATGGACTTATGACAGATGTATCAACTTAGAAAAAGAAATCTTACCGATAGTGTTGCCATCTTTGGTCAAGGCCGAGAACTTTTCAGACCACTCTCGTATGATCTCCATGCCACTTCTAGACCTTTCATTCAGCTAGCTACCTTCATCTGTTCTCCTAAAGATCAACTTCATCCTCTTGAGAAACTGAATCACCTGTGTTGTAAGAGACAGGTTGCTAATCAACTTAGCAACCTGTGCAGCAATTGCTATCTGCTGCACAGAGTCAACAGTTTAGAGTACTTTAGATTCGTTGTACCCCATACATAAGAACATTATCTTATGGTTGGGCAGATTGAAATTAATAAGTTAGTTGTTATGGGGTGTCAAGAAGAGGTAGTATCTCTCCACTTGGACGGTCGCACATAATTGTGGTTATGCTGGATTGGTTCTCACTAGACACCCAACTCTCACTTATGGCTCCAAGAAGCTACTGTAAACTGGTAGTGGCCACACTCCGGTAAACCAGGTCAGTGAATTGGCTGCAAACAGTGTCTGTACTCCATGTTAGGAGCGGCTGAATTCAGGTCAAGGAGTGGTGGTTGACACTTGACAAAACTTAACCATTGAAACTGAATGAACTCTAATCAACCAAAAGATACAAGCCAGCTTGACTGTATCAAACAAGGGTCGCACCCACTATTAGGGAACCAAGTTAGTGAAGGTGAAAAATATGTTATTGGAACTAAACATCACGTAGTAGATAGGAAAAACATAACAAGCATAGGAACATGGAATGTAAGAACCCTTCACCAGGAAGGAGCATTGGAAATACTACTGCATGAATTAGACAATTACCGATGGGAAGTGATTGGACTCTGTGAAACCAGGTGGACTGGAAAAGGAGAATTTCACCATGGACAGTGCAAAATCTTAACTTCAGGCAGGGAGAACAACAAACACCCAGAGGGAGTGGCACTTATATTAAAACCAAAGGCTCAAAACTCTCTATTGTCTTACAATTCTATCTCACCTAGGATAATTAAAGCAAGATTTAAAACATCAGTTGGATCACTGACTATTATTCAAGTATACTAGTCGGTGATCCAACTGATGTTTTAAATGCTTCCTACTTGTTATGTTTTTCCTGTCTACTAGGTGATGTTTGGTTCCAATAACATATTTTTCACCTTCACTAACTTGGTTCCCTAATAGTGGGTGCAACCCTTGTTTGATCGGGTGACAGTCGAGCTGGCTTGTATCTTTTGGTTGGTTAGAGTTCATTCAGTTTCAATGGCTAAGTTTTGTCAAGTGTCAACCAAAATTGGTTGACACTCCACTCACCAACTTCAACATCATCAGAAGAAGACATTGAGGAGTTCTATTCAGTTCTGCAAAAAGCAGTACAGCAGACATCAAGTCAAGGTCTCCTAATTGTAATGGGAGACTTAAATGCAAAAGTAGGCAAAGACTGGGATATCTAGGCAAGAGTAATTGGACAGTTTGGGTATGAAGAAAGCAATGAATGTGGCAAAAGACTGCTAAACTTCTGCTCAAATAATAGACTAACAATAACCAACACTCTCTTTAAACAACAAAAACTCCAAAGAAAATGGACATGAATATTACAGGCAGACAAATCAAGAATATGATCGACTATATTATTGTAAACCAAAGCTGGAAATCAAGTATCCTAAATTGCAGATCCTTTGCTGCAGACTGTGGATCAGACCATAAACTAGTACTAGTAAACCTAAGAATAAAGTTAAAATCTGAAAGGACTTTTAGAGTCAAAAGGAGACTGAATGTAAATAAACTATAAGACAATAATGTTCTAAGAAAATATCAGCTAGAACTAGATAAAAACCTGAAGGAACTTCCAAAACAAAATATAAGCATTGAAGAACATTGGTGCAAATTAAAGGAAATAATATTAAAATCATAAGAAAATACAATAGGTTACACAGAAAGAGAAAGTAGAAAGGATTAGATCTTGAATGAGATAAAAAAGATAAGTGACCAAAGGAAAAGCATGAAATTAAAACAGAACTATAACAGAAATGAATATAATAGATTAAGAGAAATTAAAACACTAGTTAAAAGAGGCAAGAATAACTGGCAAAAGAAAAAGGCAAAATGGCAGAGAAGCTATCAAAAGAAAATAACCTCCATGGATTATATAAACAAATAGATCAAATTAATAAGACATGGACAAAAAAATGATAATGATCAAAAACAAAGAGGGGACACCTAATTGAAAGTAAAACAAAAAGAATGACCTGATGGGAAGAATACTTTAGAGACTTATTTAACAAAAACAGTTCTCAGGATATTATTATTCCAGTCACTGAAATGGAAAGAGGAAACAAATATCTTTACGAAAGAAACAATAGCACACAGCATAGATAAACTTAAAACTAGGTATTGATCATATACACACAGAATTCTTAAAAGCAGGAAGGGAACAACTTCTGGAACCATTAAAAACATTATTTGAAAGGATTTACAAAAATGAAGCATTGCTTACTGATTGGACCAAATCAGTTATAACTCCTATATACAAAAAAGGAAATAAAACAGAATGCAATAATTACAGAGGCATTAGTTTCCTCAGTATTCCAAGTAAGATTTTCACAAAAGTACTCCAAAAACGAATTAAACCATATATAGAACTAGCATTAGGAGAAGAACAAGCAGGTTTCAGACCAGGACAAAGTACAATTGATCAATTATTCACCTTAGGACTGCTAACAGAAAAAAATGCTAGAGTACAACCAAAGTTGCTATATAAAATCCATAGACTTTCATCAGGCATTTGATTCAATCTATAGAAGAGAACTATGGGAAACTCTGAAAGAATTTGGAATCCCCAACAAAACTATAAGAATAATAAAGAATCTATAAGAGAAATCTGAAAGTACAGTACGAGAACACCTTAACCAATCAGTTCCACACAGAGAGTGGTATAAGAAAGGGATGCAATCTGTCACCAGACCTGTTCAATCTTACACTGGAAGAAGCAATCAGTAAGACCTTAAACAATGAAGACTCCAGAATCAAAATATATAGGAAAAATATAACATACTTGAAATTTGCATTCGACATTGCATTACTTGCAAGCACAGAAGATCTACAATGAATTTCTGATAAAATAAAGAAAGAATGTATGAAATTTGGATTAAACCTAAATATAGACAAAACAAAAATTATGCAAATAGGAAAAAGAAACACCAATTTGAAAATTGAAATTGATAGTAAGAATCTAGAGCAGGTAAAAAACTTCACCTACCTCGGAGGAGTAATTGAGTACAACGGTGAAATTACAAAAGATATAAACAGAGAATTATCCAAGCTTCTCAAACTTTTGGATGACTAAATAAAATGTGGCAGTCAAAAGACATCAAACAAGTAACAAAAGTAAGAATCTACGAGACAATGGTCCTCCCAATACTTCCCTATGGAAGTGAATTCTGGAATCTCAAAAATGCTGAAGAGAAAAATTATTAACTACTGAAATGGGTTGGCTAAGAAGATTACTTGGAGTATCTCTGCTGGATAGACTAAGAAACAAAGACATAAGAAAACGACTAAAACAAGAAATAACAATAATAGACAAAATCCATGAAATAAGGCTGTGATGGTTTGGCCATGTGACCAGAATGGGAACAGAAAGATTACCAGCTAAAGTCCTGTATACAATGATTGAAGGTGAAAGATTCAAAGGGCGGTCCAGAATTAGATGGATAGACAAAATAAAAGAGGACCTAAAAACCAAATCACAACAAGAGACACCAAACTGGACAGAATTGTTCGGACTCCCCAGAGATAGAAGTGGAAAGAGTTCATTCGGCTTCATCATCATCTACATAGATGATGGAAGATAGAAGAAGAAGAGAAGAAGTTGTTATTCAGAGGTAAAGTCATGCCTGAGTAAAGTAAAGTTAAAAAAAATTTTTTAAAAATCCTAATTTCTTGGATGCCAAGTAGGTGATAATCTTTCTTGGTATGAGATATATTCATGCCAAGAATGATTGGATGCTAGAATTATTCCAAGGAGAAAGTGAGAGATCTGTTTTTATCTGGAGACCTGAGTATTACAAAAAACGAAGGTAAAAAGGATTATTATTATTTATTAATAATTTTTGCAAGAAAAACATGATTCAGTTTTAGTAGCATTGAATTTAACAAGATTATCAGATCCACATTGAAAATTATTTGGCTCAGCATCAGCATTTATGAAGTGCTTGATATTCCAGAAGATTTTTTTTGTCTGTGGTATTAAGTTTGTCATGTAGGGTACTGCCAGAGTGTAGATAGGATTTTGCAAATTGGAGGATTTGCAGCAAACCAACATTATTTTCAAGAGTACAACTAGAAATAAAATAGCAAGTAACTTTGCAAAAGACACATAATTTGGGAGAGGGCTTGCGTAAGAGGTTGTTTTTTTTTTAAAGATACCAAGCTATTTTAAACCTGGTTTTTACTCCATTTCCCAAGTAAGCAAACAGACAAATAAGTCAAGTTTGCGCCTGCATGTAATGCAAGTCTGAGTGACCCGTAAAGTAGTACAAGTCTAGGCAACTTGTGGTAAAGTTGGAATAAGCTCTGATCACTATTCTTAATATTTACCCTTAATGCAAAGCCCATCTCCTTGAGGAGATGTATGATGCTACGCATTAAAGGCAAGGGGCCACTACCCAGACCGGTTTCGACCTTTATTGAGGTCTCATCAGTGGGAGCCAGGCTATGAAATACCAAGGTTAAGTAATACAGAACTTATAAGTATTTTACCAAAAGGTGCTTTGACCTTTTTAAATAAATCTCAGGATGAGAGATAGATGGTAAATAAAATCTTTAACATATATTATACCCAAGGTAAAAAACTTTCTTAAGAGGTTGTTGTTTTGTTAAACTACAGCACATGTCATAAAGATATCAAGAGCAACTACTAGGTTTCTCCCTAAACTTTTCCATAGCCTTAGTTAAAAGTGGCCAACATAAGCGAGATAGTTGATTAACATTTCATTAGCTATATCTGTAATTGTACAGTAAATTACATGTATATCAAAATAAAATAATAACAGAAGTAACTGTGTGTGACCTTTTAATGTGCTGTGTTCATCTGATTTTTTTTAATTTTTATATTGCTTCATAAAATAGAAAAGAAAAAAGTTGTTTTGCAGTTTTGCACTCTACAGCTGAAGATTTAGTTGCTCAATTTTCTCTATATTCTTCCATTTGATGTCTGTATCTGCATGATTTCTCTCCACTATGTGACTATGCTTCAAAGAATTGTGTCAACAAAAATTTACTCTTCTTCATTTTTTTATTTATCATTTAAAACAAAAAAAAAAGTTTTACTTGTAGTTAGTATCATCATAAATTTGTGGAGGGAATATAAAGAAAATAAGGTGAGTAGTACAATACTCATGAGCAGTACAAAGTGCAGGCAAGAAGGTTGACTAATATGGTAAGAAAGGCCAAATCGGATTATGAGAGAAAATGAGATAAGAATGCAAAAGTAAATCCAAAATAGTTTTTTTATTTTGTATGTAAGAATTGAGATAGACGGACAGGAGATGCTTAGCATATTGAAAAATATCGACGTGAATACATTGGAACCGGATGGCGTGTCAGCTTGTGTTCTAAGCAAACATGTAAAAGAACTGGCAGTGCCTCTGATGAAGTTGTTTAATCTAAGTCTCAGCTATCAAGTTCCAAGGGAGTGGAAAGTGAGTAAGATAGTTCCATTACACAAAGGTAGCTCCAAGGCAGAAGTAGCAAATTACAGTCCAATTAATATCTCAGGAGTGGTAGTTAGAGTATTGGAAAAATTGGTTCAAGGTAAAATCCAGCAGTGGGTGAATTGGAATATGATACTTTATGGCAGGTAGTATGGCTTTTTAAAAGGTAGGTCCTGTCTTAGTAATTTTCTCACATTTTATAATAGAGTGACAGAAGAATTAAATAAAGGAAATAGCTACACCATGATACTGCTGGACTTTGTAAAAGCATTTGACAAAACACCGCATGGAAAAACTATTACAAGTTGGAGCAGTTATGAAGCCGATAGTGTAGATAGGGGTGATTGACAGACAGACACCAGAGAGTAGATATAGGAGATGTAGAACAATTTTCCCTCTGAGCTGTGTGCATTCTCTCACTGGTCAAAAAGGGAGCTTACATCCCTAGTAACTGTGTGCACAAAATTTTGCTTTCAGAATTTTTTACATTCTGTAATTTTTGAACTTGTTATAAAAATTAATTATATGATAGATCACACTTGTTGCTTATTTTATTTAGTCATTTCTACATATTTCCATTCCAGTATTACTCTAGCATTTGACTGGCATTTAGTCAAACCGCATGGAAAAACTATTACAGGTTGAAGCAGTTATGAAGCCGATAGTGTAGATAGGGGTGATTGACAGACAGACACCAGAGAGTAGTATATGGGGATGTAGAACAATTTTCCCTCTGAGCTGTGTGCATGTGTGCATTCTCTCACTGATCAAAAAGGGAGCTTACATCCCTAGTAACTGTGTGCACAAAATTTTGCTTTCTGAATTTTTTACATTCTGTAATTTTTGAAAACTTGTTATAAAAATTAATTATATGATAGATCACACTTGTTGCTATTTTATTTAGTCATTTCTACATATTTCCATTCCAGTATTACTCTAACCTGTTTTAACTTAATACACTATAGTTAGTTATGTTTAGTCTGTAATATGTGGGCAAATGGATGCTGATGTTAGCAAATTGCAGAGGCATATTTGTTAAGTGTCTACCATCTGGACAGTATAGTACAGTTACTTGAACTTATGGAATGATGATGGATTTTTGTAGCTATGCTGATTTAAGCAAATTAATTTAGTGGTTGCAGTTTTATAAGTTGTAGCTGGATGAAAAAAGGGGCAACATTAATGTGAGAAATATTACATTAGTGCACACATTGAGTGAGACTGAAACTAGTGTACAAAATGTTTTTATGCACACATAGGCCAGCAAAAATTAGAGAGAACATTGATGTGGAATCATTGGCTGGCTACCACTCATGATCACTTAATGGTCTTTCTCTCTCTCTCTCTCTCTCTCTCTCTCACCAACTGGAGAAAGATTTGGATCTCCATTTATAACAACACCTTCTTATGAGATGATCAAATCCAAGACCGTCATCTGGAGGAGTTGTAAGTTGTTTCTGAAAACTTGAAAAATTAACCACGACGATTGCCCTTTTCTTATTTTTCCTAGCTAATTTGCCTATACATTTCCTTCTTACTGACCTCCACATTACCAATATTCCAGTATTAGAGGTATTAAGAGGAACTACTTGCTTTTTTCCAAACTTTCTGCATGTAATATTTGTGGCTAATATTTCTGCATGTAATTGGTGGCTAATGTAATAATCAATATAACAAAACAATAGTCCATTCCACAGTGCTAGTCATCTTAACTTCCTAAAACATTGTCTGAAAACATGCTGTGATATATCGTCCAGCCCTATTAGCATCAAGTTGTTCATATACCTCATATACTCAGTTCTTCATATACCTCCTGCTCATTCATCACCATCATTGACTCTTAATGGATTGCTTTTTTTTTTTCTTCTGAAATGTAGGAATCCATTAACTGTATCTTTTAGATTAAGTCTTATTAAAGCTCTTAAAAAATTGCAGTGAGTGCTAATGGATTCCTGCTAATTCCATGACTTTCCATTCAGTTGCATTATATTGCTGCTATTCACTGCCATTCTATGACTCTCACTTCATTTCTGAAATAATTGAAGTGAAAGCATCAGAACAAAAATTTTATTCATTTTAGGAAAAGAGACTGGATACGTACCAATTTCCAAGCTATATACTAAAAGTTTTTTAGCACATTTGGTGGGTTAAGGGTATAGATATCCCATTCTACCTTTTTATTCTCTTCTTTCATTCTACTTAGTTTTATTCTCTAGCCTTCCTCACAAAATGTTTGTCAAGAACCACAAGCTCTAACTGTTCAAACAATAAATCAAGAAGTTCTTTCCTTCTCTCTCTCTCTCTCTCTATCACCCACTCTCTCTCATTCACACACACGCACACGCACACACACACACACACACACACACACACACACACACACACACACACACACACACGCACACACACACACACACACACACACAGGTATTATTGGCTTTGCCCTTTTGGATGTGTGTTTATAGGTTTAATATTTGAAGAAAAAAAAATCCTTCAGTGCCCCATTATTCTTCTCCAAAGACAAATCAGAAGAATCTTCTCCGGTATAGATGCCAAGAAGTCTTCTGGTCTTGATGGCATTTCTCTGGTTGTTCATCCAAAGCTGACTGATTTTATGCTTGTCGTTTTATACTGTCCTTTTCCATTTCTTGGCATGAGACAACCACCTTGCTTACTGGAAGGGTGGTTAGGTTAACAAATCACAAATAACTAGCTTCTAAATCAAGAACGATAGGAATGAAATTGAAATAATGGAAGGCAACTGTAAAAACAACTGGAAAATAATTTACAAGAAGCAGGCTACACAATTGCTCCTACACATATTAAAGACCTCGTCAGATTCATCCAAAATTTAGAAGTTAAAGACTTACCAGTGACACTTCATTAATCATAGCTTCTCCTTTCTGCATTGCCTCATTAAATGTATGAGGATTCCACAAGCAAATTAAACAAGAAACTATATGAAAACTTATGCTATGCCATAATTTTTATTGCCGCACTGCTGGAAACCACCCATATTACCTGGGTGGTTGCAGCAGTGCGAGGACCCCTGTGAGAAAAGGGCATATTTGGAACTAAATGGGGGGGTGGTGATTATGAAGAGCTCAGGAGACAGCTTGCAGGTGGAGCATGGAATGAGGAGTTAGCTGGAAAAGAGATCAATGCAGCTTGGGGGATTTTCAAAAACTATTTAGTAGATACAATGTCTAAATGTATATCATGGGTGAGAAGGTTAAATAAGGTAGGTGTGAGATGGATGAATAAAGAGATTAAGCATGCGATACAGAGAAAAAGGGCATTGTGGAGGCAGCATAAGAGAAGTGGAAATAAACAATTTCATGAGGTCTACAAAGACCAGGCAAGGAGGGTGACTTGGTTGGTGAGAGTAGCTAAAGAGAGGTATGAACAGCAGTTAGCTAATGAAGCCTAAAAGAATCCTAGGGAGTTCTTTCGATATGCAGCCAGCAAAAGAAAGAATGATTATGGAAGGATGACATTGATTGGAGAAAATGGTATAAAGACAGCTGTTGCAGAATGTGTGGTGGAGATACTTAATGAGCAGTTCATAAAGATCTTTCAATCTTGTGAATGTGACTTCATTGAGAGATTGAGAGCAGTTGACGATGGGGATGAGAGACTGACTGTAAGTGAGCAAGAGGTGTTTGGGGAGTTGAGTAAACTAGATGTAAATAAGGCTGTGGGACTTGATAATATATCACCACATATTCTGAAGGAATGTGCCAGGGAGTTGGTACCTGCCTTGGCATATTTTTTTAATACGAGTCTTGCGCTTGGTCAAGTTCCTAAAGAGTGGAAGGAGGGCAAGATTGTGCCACTTCATAAAGGAGGTGATCGAACTCAAGCATCAAACTATAGGCCTATCTGTGTGTCAGGTGTTGTGGTGAAGTTGTTGGAGAAGCTTGTGAGAACTAGGATCCAGAGTTGGGTTGACAACAATGGTATTATCTTTGATGGAATAGCATGGATTTGCTAAAGGGAGGTCACGTTTTAGTAATCTACTTACTTATTACAATAAAGTGACTGCTTCCTTGAACAGAGGAGAAGGATACACAGTGATTTACTTGGATCTTGAAAAGGCTTTTGATAGAGTACCTCATGATAAGTTGACAGTCAAACTAGAGCAGATGGGGTTGGATATTAGATTAGTGCATTGGATTGGAGACTGGCTATCTGATTGGTATCAACAAGTTGTGTATGGGGGGTGCGATATCCAGGAAAAGGAAAGTCACTAGTGGAGTGCCTCAGGGGGTCTGTTTTAGGGCCATTACTGTTTATCTTGTATATTAATGATATTGGCGAAGATTTGGATGGAGATATTCAATTGTTTGCAGATGATGCAAAGTTGGGACGAACCATAAAGAGTAGTGAAGATGTTGTGGCCTTACAAGAAGACTTGAATAAATTGAGTGATTGGGCACGGAAATGGGGATGCGAGTTCAATGTTGCAAAATGTAAGGTTTTAAAATTTGGAAAACAAAGATGGGATGCAGAATTTATGCTTGGTGAGAATATATTGTTGGAGGTAGAGGAAATAAGAGATCTGGGGGTGATAGTGGATAGGGATCTAAAATTTAGGGGACACATCACCAAAATTGTGAAGCAACACAAAGGCTTCTGGGAATGATGTGGAGGACACTGACGTGTAGAAGTAGGGAGATTCTTGTTCCATTGTATAAGGCTTTGATTAGGCCACACATGGACTATTGTGCTCAGATTTGGTTACCATGTTTCCAGAAGGATGAAGAGATGTTGGAAAGGGTCCAAAGGCAACTGACTAAGGTAGTTTCTGACCTCTGGATGTTGAGTATGAGGAAAGATTGAGAAGATGTAATTTGCAGAGTCTGCTGGAGAGGAAGAAGATGGGAGATATGATAGTGACCTACATTTTGGTAAGGGGTTGTTATAAGATCACTAGTGGAGAAGATCACTACAGAGAATAGTGGGAGATCAGGGGAGAACCAGAGGTCATCCCTGATCTCCTGGAAACTGTATAAAGAGGATGTGAGTAGGGGAGTGAGAGGCTGTTTTTTTTCGTGCAGAGTTGTGAATGATTTAACTGAGAATCATTCACAACCTGAAACTACCTGAGAGTGTGGTGTCTGCAAGGAGTTTGAGTGTGTTTAAGACACGGTATGATGAGATGTGTGTATGATAAAAGGACCTCCCAGTCTTTGACTTCATGAGGTCTTGAGGTAATAATAATAATATCAGGTTTTTATTACTCCAAGAAATATACATCTGCAAATATAAAGATATAAAAACTTTAACAGATAGATATCCACTTCTTTCTTATTGGAGCTTTGGAAGATTTAACAGGATTTCAGTAGGAGTTCTTATTCTTGCCCCCACCCTCCTTGGCTCATTCTATAATATCCAAAGGGATGCAGAAGGGAGAATCTTACAGTGGGCTGGAAATACTGTGGATGTGTAATAAGGTTTATAAATGTTTATGCTCCATCCAGTGGAACAGTTAGATGAAAATTCTTCTATGAATTGGAGCTATATTTATATGGTGCCCTACATCATAGCAGCTGGAGACTGGAATTGTATGGAAAACCCCACATTAGACAAAATAGGAGGACATCCTAGGAGTGAAAAATTGGCATATGCACAGTTAAAAAACATGTCTCAACAATGCTCAACTAGTTGACATCTGGAGGATTTGCAATCCTAATCTCCAGGCTTACACATACATGAATCAATGTGTTGGTACCCATCTTGATCAAATTTATATCTCTTCTTCCCTTATAAATATGATAATTCAGATAAAACATCTTGACATTAACATGTCAGATCATAATCCAGTTCTACTTACGTTCCACTGCATGGAACAAGTAGAGATCAATTCTGAACCATGGAGACTTCCACCAAATTTTCTGTTGATCTTTTCAACCAAATTCCAGACCCCTCTGTTCAAATTGGAATAATGTTACCTAGAATTGGGATATGTGGTTAAAATTTAAACAAGCAGTAAAAAAGAATATGATGGAATGGGGAAAGCAACAGGCTTTCCTCAAAAGAATAAAGTTAAAGATATGTATAAAGAGAGAAGCTGGTTCGTAACAAACCAACACAATGGTATAAAATGTTGCAACATCATTAGAAACATTAGAAAGAGATAAAAGCGGAAAGACAGAAACAAGTAAAAGAAATAAATTTTAAGATAAGAATACAATAGCACTTAGCAGATAGCCCTTCAGCTGCATTCTTCAATAGACAATTCACTAAATTCTGCAAAGAAAGGACCATCACTCAAATCTGTGTTGATAGTGAAGACATGTCCACCACTCAAGACATCCTTGACTTCTTTCAAAAACACTACAAAAATCTGTTTGAAGACAATAGTACTGTTGGAAATTATAACTCTTGGAACATTAATGGCTTTCCTCTTCATATCCAAGATGGGCTTGACAGACCCATTACAGCATCTGAAGTTACCACAGCCTATAAAAAATGCCAGACAAGAAAATCACCAGGACCTGATTGTCTAGGGATAGAACTTTACTGCAAGGCCTGAAATTTTAATTCTTTTCTCTCATCAGGACACATATCAAGTGAATTTGTAGCAAGCCATACCATCCTCATTCCAAAGCTTAATAGAGATCATACCTAATCAGAAGCTGGAGACCTATTTCTCTATCTAATACTGACTACAAGATATTTTCCCACATTATCAATAACAGGCTCAAAGTGGGAATGAGATACATAATTAAGAGCACACAGGTGCATGGAGTTCAAGGCCAAACAGTAGAATTTAATCTATTTCTTATATGTGATCTAATCTGCTTAGTTAATATGAAAAAGCAGTCGATGGCAGTGCTATCAGTAAACCTTATTCAAGCATTTGATAATGTCTGGCATCCTTTTCTGTTCCACATCCTCCAGAAAATTGGTGTAGGTAGAAAGCTGCTGTCTGTTATCAAAGGACCCTATGCCAATTCAACTACCCCGCCTCCTAGTTAATGGGTTCCTGTCAGACCCGGTCAAAATTCGAAAAGGAGTCAAGCAAAGTTGCCCTCTTATTCCACTGCTCTTTGTATTGGTTCTTGAACCTTTTTTACAGGAAGTTGACAATACATATTCTGTGTGAGGAATAACAGTTCCTTCAACTATGAAGGAAAATAACGTATTAGCATATGCCGATAATGTAGTGGGCACTTTGAAGGATAACGATTCCATGTATATCTTTTTTGGTATTTTGGAAAAACCCAGCAAGTTTAGTGAATTATCTACTAATGCAGACAAGACAAAATTAAAGGTTCATCATGAAGGTATTTTCTTGATCATAAATTAGTATTAATAATAATATTTGGTTGCAGATCAAGTGTCGATCAATTTTATTATTAAATTATTAAATTAAAGGTTTTTAGAAAGTGGGATCTTGGAGACATTCCTTTAGGACTAGCACCTAACAGAGAACCCCTCATTATATAAATGGAATTCCCTTCTCCACTTACCCAATATTATTAGTTCAAGAACTTATGTACAAGAACTTTGAAACTGTAGAAAACTGGAAAATAGGGACTTTCCTTTTTTTCTAAAGCCATAGTACTCAAAACCATAATCTTTCCTTCTCAGTTGTACATAAATATTACAGACATCACAGAAGCTGAAGAAAAGCAATTATATAGTAAGCCTGTGCAATTTTTTTGGTCCAGCCGATACCAAGTTAAAAAGGAATTTCTTCAACTATCAAAGAAGCATGGAGGATTTGGGCTTCCAGTCTTCTGCTATTTAAGCAATACAGTTTCAAAAATCTATAAAATATTGCAGACCAATCACACATGTGCAGACCTTCTCCTGTACTACCTGAGCTTTCATCTTCCCCTGTTTGGAGTAAATGATTATAAAGGTCCAAAAGCTGAGATTGGTCCTGAATGCTACAACACTCTGGCATTGACATTCTTTCCATTAAAAAAAAGTAAAATTTGCTATAAAAAAATCTTTAATCTCTTTTGCTGTGAACTTCCACAGTTGGGTACTGACAACAATACTTTGTTTCATAACTTATTGAAGTTCCAAGAGTACCCTAACAGGGGGGATCTTGCTTGGAGAATTGTAAATGGCTTCCTTCCAGTCAATACCATCAAATGGAGGAACTTGAACATCTGAGATCCAATATGTGACATCTGTTACCGATTGGAAACAGTAGAATATGCATTCTACAGCTGCCCTCTTGCCCTGTGTATTTGGAACAGATTATGTAATGTGTTGGGTATTCCATTACTTACAACAGATCGGGTTATTTTTATGCAGTACCCACCATCTGTCAGCAATGGGAAGAGAATTTTGATTTTTATGATTAATGAATGGAGCTTGGCCGTTCGGTAGTATTGAAGCGGGAGTTAAGCCAGAAGGCAAAGCTGGCTGTCTTCAATACAGTCTATGTCCCCATCCTCACCTATGGTCATGAGAGTTGGGTAATGACCGAAAGAATGCGGACACGAATCCAAGCGGCTGAAATGAGGTTCCTTCGAGGGGTTGCTGGGCTGACAAAACTCGACAGAGTCAGAAGCTCTGCAATTCGGGAAACCCTCAGTACTCAACCGCTGCTTCTCCGTGTTGAGAGATCACAGTTATGCTGGTATGGGCACCTGGTCAGAATGCCACAAGAGAGGCTCCCTCAGCAGGCCCTCTTTGCCAAGCCAGAGGGTGGGAGGCCACGTGGAAGGCCAAGGACTCGCTGGATAGATTATATCCAAAACCTTGGGTGGACACATTTGGGAATCCCACCAGAACACCTACGCTTGGTGGCAGAGGATCGTGACCATTGGAAGTTCCTCTTGCAGCTGTTGCCCCCACTACCCAATTAGGTAGAGTGGGCCTTGAAGATGTATGTATGTATGATTAATGAATTAAAATACCATTTATGGAAGGTTAAAAAGAAACATGGATTTGAAAACTAGCAATGTGATATCCAAATGCTTTGTATTGTATTGGGGAAATTTTATTGTTCAGTCAGACGATTTTTGTATTTAGAAAGAAGCATTCTAGGAGATATCAAATTTTTGACTAGATGGTGTGGACCACCCACATTATGTAATATTCACCGGGGAGAGACAAAATTCTGTCTATACTTACTATTATTATATTTGCTTTTTAAAATAGTTCCATCCTCTTAATTCAGTGTGGTCTCTTATAGTCAGGTGTAGAGATGACTGGAGAGCAATCCCAGGCAGAGAAGGCCAACTCAAGGCAGTTAACTCAGATAAGGCTAACCACCTGGATATCGGTCATCTTTATGCTTTAGTTTTAATTGGTCTTTTGGTTGTTCATCTATATGAGATTGGTGAACAAGGAAAATGATAGCCTTTGGCTATATGATGATGATATAAAAGAGCTGAGGCCTTTTCTCTGTCTTTCATGCTATCTATCTGTCTTTTCTTTCTCCTAATACTATCAGGCTCTCTTGTACCCCATACTAACTACCCTAGGCCTGTGATGAGCAACCCCCCCCCCTTTTACTTTTTCACCTCAATAAAGGTCAAAACCAGTCTAGTTAGTGACCCTTCCCATAATGCATAGCATTATACATGTCTGTAAGGATATGTGCTTTGCATATGGGAAACTAAGGCAAGTGATGTGACGTCATTAGCCACTATATACAAGTTGCCCAGTTCCGAAGTTACTTCACGTGTTTGCTTACGCTTGGATAAAGGATTAAACCAAGAATATGATTTCTTGGCATCTTTAATTTAGAGATTACAGTGTCTAGAAAAGATTTTTTTTTGTTGTTAGTGTTGTTGTTGAAGACCATAGAGTGAGAGAATGTGGTACTGCACTCTTTATACAATAAGAAGTAATCTTGATGAGAATGATTCCAAGTTTGTTGTTTCATGGCAGAGCAAATCAGTACTAGGCTATGGATCAAATTGTTCAGAGAGCAAACAGCATTCATCCTATACTTAAGAGGATGATTACTGGTTCCTGCTGGAAAGGGTACAAAAATATTTGAAGAGTGATTTGGATTATCTAGCATTCTTTTGTAGGCATGTGTCATTTTGTATGAAATCATTAGTGATAGCATGTACCTTGGCATGTCTCCCTCCTGGATCATTAAAATTTGCCCTTTTGGATGTGTGCAGGTTTAATATTTGAAAGGAAAAAAATCCATCAGTGCCCCATTACTCAATTTTTTAAATAATTCATCTTTCCCTTTTGATGATTTTGTCTGCATATTAAGTTCTTTCAGTTGTCTTACTTGCTTTTCTGTTTCTTCTCCAGTTTCTCTTTATAGAACAGTTTCATGTTTTTGCATTTCGTCTTGTATCTATTCACTTGTTGTACTAGTTCATTATTGGTCATCTCAACTGATGTTGTTCCATCTACTGGGAAAGTGGCTTCTGCAGATCTGGAATTTTGAGGCTAATTTCTAGTTGATTTGGTCACACACTATTTTGTGATTTAACCAAGTGTAGTTTGTTTAAAAGCACCATCTTTACTAGACTTAATTGGAAGATCTGGTAAGCCCTATGCCTTTCTTATATATATATATATATATATATATATATATATATATATGGTATTCTAATTGACTCTACCAGTACTCCCACTCTTTCAACAAAAGTTCTAAAAGGAAAGGTATTAACGCAGTATTCAGAACTTTTGCCTTTCTGACATGGTTTGTGACGCTGATTGGCGATATGTCCAATCTCCATGCTGTTGAAGCATTTAGATTTGGGGCAGTTACCACCCAAGTGATCATATGAACCACAATGTAGGCACTGCCTTTGTACTCCGGGATAGTTTACCATAACTTGGGTTGTACTGATGTTGACAAAATTTGGTATGGGCATCTTCATATCCATTTGTGAAGGTGACATCACCAGAAAACCAGTTTGGATCTTCACATGATAAACCCTTTAGTATTATCTTACCCCATTTCGAGAAGGTCTGTATAAGAATTTCATTACTGTTCTCCATATATATTCCATTGGAAATCTTTTGATTTTTACTGTTTTTACCTGGCTCCCGACCATTACAGGAATAACTGTGCTGCCTTCAAAAGTAATAGTTTGTCCCTTGTTTCCACATCTTTAACTACAATTAAATATTTCCCTCTGCCATACATGGTGAAACAATAAATCTTATTAGAACCAACTATCTCTTTTAAAACCTTACTCACCTGCCTCGATACTTTACATCCTGGAATTTCAATTCCTAGAGTTTGCATCCTTGAGGGAATTGGTACCATTATCTCAGGTCGGGAAAAAGACTAAAACCTCTGCATTCAATTGTAAGAGAGAAAAAACAACAACAACATTTCACTCGTAAGAATGAGAATTAAATAATCCTGGGATATAGAAATAATTCTACACCACCACCATCGAATGCTCTATTTGAGCTTCTATAAAATGGTGGCCGTGATACCACCAAAAGTAATCCAAAGGCACTACCAACAATCTTAGTATTTACTTAAAAAAAAAAAAAAAAGCAGCTAGTGGGGGTGAAACCACCACTAGCACCAGTAAAATAAAATCAAAGTGAAAAACAAATGAAAACCAAACGAAAGAAAACCAAAGTACTTATCTTGCCAAAAACTGAGATGTCATCAGTATGAGGTCTCATCAGTGGGAGCCTGACCCAGAAGTGATACCAAATTTGAAGTAATGTATAAGTCATAGTTCTATATAGAAGTAGCCAAAAGGGCCACTTCTCTATAGAAAAGGAGTCACACCTCATTACTAAAATGCTCTGGATTAGAGATAGATGTTGAAAGTTTTTCCACTTGGTTATACTATAAATTAAAGATGCCAAGATTATATTCATGGTTTAATCCTTTATACAAGTGTAAGCAAACAAAGTTTGTTCATTAAGTTACTTCATGTGCCATCACTTGCCTTACTAAGGTAAGTGATGTGAAGCCATTAGCCTCTGTATATGAGTTACCCAATCATGAAGTTATTTCACACTCAAACTTTGTTTGTTTACATTTAGATAAAGGATTAAATCAAGAATATAACTTTCAACACTGCAATGTGGAAAAACTTTCAACACTGTAATCTCACTTTTTTTTCTGAATGACCCTTTCTGTTTACAAAACCTATCCACACCTGTGTACACAAACTTTCCCCCCCCCCCCATCTCAACAATATTCTACTATTAAAACCCTTGTCACCAGAACCTCCAGCTTCTGTTCCAGCCAGACTTCCATTACTGCTGAATCTCTTTTATTCACCATACTTTCCAGTCTAATGGCTACAGTGCCATAAAGATTATCAAAATAGTTATTCCTCATATCTCTTCATATTCCTCTCAACTTACAGATTGCAATATATTGCCCAAAATATTAAAGAAATATAATCTCTGCACTGTTTTCAAACCTCATTTAAAGCTGAGTTCCCTTACCCACTTTCCTAAGAATCCACTTTCTCCCCCAGATGTTTACCAGTCTCCTTGTTCTTGCAACTTATCATTTTATGAGCAAACTGGAAGATTTGCCAACATTCACCTTGGAGAATGCAAGAAATACATCTGCTACCACAGCTATGGTCAGTCTGGTCTAGCTGACCATGTGTTGATACATTGCACAAAATCAAATGGAAAAATGAAAACTACTGTGCTTTTTTTTGTTTTATAATCAGCAGCAGACTTAAAAATTGAGCCTAATCTAAATAAATATGGTTGTATTAAAGTTCCCAAGATTTGGGAAACATCAATTCTCAACCCTTCTGCCTAACAGCAGCCATAGGAGAGTGTCCCTCATAGGACTTTAGGCTTCTCACTCTAACTTCTACTTATTGTTTTGTGCATTTTTGTGTGTTATTGCAATTTTAATGTTATGTCCTTGAAGATGTCTCTGTGAAAAAGATGAAATATTGGAACTAATTAATTAACCTATGGTTAATTATTTTTTTGTGCTATATTCATTCCATTAAACCTAATTATGATTGAACCTTAACCACATCTCCAAACATAAAGATTGGCCTATAATTGCTGAGTGGTTAGCATATCCACTCTTCAGCCAAAAGCTGCAGGTTTGGATCCTGCCGTGGGCATGGGTGTTTTTGATTGTCTGTGAAAATAGTGGTGGTGGTGGTCAGTGGTAGATGGTGTTGGTGTAGATCAAGGCTATCCAATCTTAGGTTATCCAAGGGCTGCATTAGAAAAAAATAATTATCCGAGGGCTGCATTACAATGCGTATCTAGTAATTTGGTGAGTAGCAGTGATACAACCTTGAAAGCTGAACAAACGAACAACACTAATCGCGCTCACTTTACCCGTGAGTCCTCGGAGCATGCACGTTGGAACAAAACAGTGTAAGAACGCTTCTTTGACACATCTAATATTTGAAAAACACGTTAATGATAGAATTAAAATATCTAATACACATTCGATTTAAATTGTTATTTTATTTTTTCACTTGTGAAAATCAAAACCCACAGGCGGCCCGCACAAAATCGCACCGCTGGCCTCATGTGGCCCCGTGGGCAGTGCTTTGGACAGCCCTGGTGTAGATGATGAAGGTAGTTGTGGTTAGTGGAGTGGTGGAGACAAAGAGTTGTAAAGTAGGTGTTCTCCCTTGACGAGTCTTTGAACTCCCTGGAGGTGTCATGTAATAATAATAATAATAATTTATAGTCACAACTTTATCATCTTTATGAAGTGGAACAATTTTACCTTCTTTCCACTCTTTTGGAACCTGTGCTATTGTTAGACTCTTATTAAACACATATGCCAAGGCCACCACCATCTCCCTGGAACATTCCCTTAAGACATGTAGTGATATATCATCAAATCCTATTGCCTTATTGACATCAAGCTTACTTAATTTCTCATATATCTCCTGGTCTCTCACAAGTAAGCCATCCTCTCTCATTTCCTTTGTGCTTGAGTATCTCCTGATTTTTACACTGATGAGGAGGACAATTCAATGAAATTCCTGATGAATTTCATTGAATACCTAATTTATGTCCTCTGCAGCAGTTACTAGTGTACCATATTGATCCATTAACATCATTTTACCATAATTATTCTTCCTTCTATTTCCTACATAATTAGAAAACTGTACTGTATTGTTGCCTGATTTGTTTATTTCTACTCACACTACCTGCCCTTCTCTTTGTACTCTTTACATTTGATCCTTATCATTATTTATCTTGTTCTGCCTCCACAGTGCCTTCATCTTTCAGATGAACCTACCTTATTCAGCCTTTTGACCTTCAGAATACAATCACACATTGTATTCCGAAGCAATGCTTGCTTCTGAAGAAATGCTGCTTGGGCACTGGCCAAGCAGCATTTATCTCCTTCTTGCTTAACTCCTCATTCCAAGCTAATGCACTGGTCTTGTAGTTCTATATATATCCTTTCCTTACAGAAGTCATCTTCATATGGCTGGCCACCGCTCAGGTGATCACCTCATGTTCACTCACCAACTAGAGAGAAATGTGACATCCTAATCACAGTCACATCTTCCAATGAAATGATTAGATCTAAGATTCTCTATCCTGACATATCCTCTCTTGCATGCTGCCTAACTCAAGAACTCAAGAAATTAATTTTCCTTATACTGAAATACTATATTACCATAATTAAAATTACCCATAATGATCACCCTTGTTCACTAACCCAAGTTGCTTATATATTTCTTTATCACCACTCTCTACATTCCCTGACCTATAACAACATCCATCTAAATATCTTTTCCTGTCAATCTCCACCTAATACATTACTGTCTCAAAATAGTCACTACTATTTCTCTCCTGCATCTCCACTTCATGGACATAATTCTCCTGTTGTCATCAGTAGTCCTTCCTATCCCTTCTTGTCTTATCTATCCTCACAATAAACATCACACCCTTTGATTTCCATTTCCATCAGGATATCATCCTTATCCAACCATATTTCACTTATTCAAGTAATTTTTAGTGAATAAACTCATCATCGAAACCATTTCACATCCTTTATTTCTGATGCTCCTGGAATTTTTAAATAAACACAGAAAAGAAATCCTTAGGTCTATGTTTCTATCCATACAACCTGTTGGTTGTGATTTCCTCACACTTGGCCATGCCCATCACTTACCCTATATATCTTCAGACCCAACTACCTCCCCCCCCCCCTTTATATCCCAGGCCATCCTAGTCCTTTGCTGACCATTTCTATACACACATTTACTACTACTACTTGTAACATCCACTCTCCTTATACCATATCTCCCTGTCCTACACAACTCCTCCCATTTCCCTGTCTATTATTCATTCTTGTTCTCTCATCATCATCATCATCTCTCTCCCACTACTATTTCCATGTACAACCACTTCAGTTCTCACCAGTTCCTCTTTCCTGGTTTTTCACTTCACCTCTTACTTCTGATCTCTTGTTCACATCGCTCATTGCACTTTCTTCTAGTAACAGCTTCTCCAGCTGACTGACACTGAATCCATTTAAATGCAACTTTTGTACAAATCAATCTATTCTTCCCTAAAATACTTCCCCCACAATTACAAACTGCACTCCATTCTCCTCACACAGCTTTGTCAGCATACTATTTATGATTCTTGCTCTCAATCTCAACTTATCCCTTTCATAACTTTGGCAATACACTGACCAACCACCTTCCCTACCACACTATTATCCCTTAAATAACCTCTTGATATCCATCCTTACATCCTCCTTATGTCCAACCAAATCATTTGTTTCTATGACCACCATTTCTTCTCTTGCTCATTTACTTCTCGTACTTATAGAATCAATTATCCTGCTAATTGGACCCTCTCATTTACCATACCTCTAATAATGGAATCTCCATACATCGCTACTCTTGAGTCGTTTGCACCTTTCTTTTTTTTTTTTTCTCTACCTTCCTCACTCTCCTTTTACAATCTTTCATTCTTGTCCACCAAACTTCTACTCTGTGCATATTCTTCATAATCATTGTTCATTCTGATCAACTCATTCAACAAATCTTGCATCCTGGCATTCACATTATCTGCTGCTCCTACAAGTGTCACTCTCTCTCTCTCTCTCTCTCTCTCTCACACACACGGTTTGTCATCCATTTCTTTTGTTCACTCATTCTCACTTTCCTTCACTTCCAAAGTGTTACTCACTTTTATTTCATCATCCATGCTATCTTTCACTTCCACAGTCTCACTTGCTTTCATTCTGTAATTCATACAGTCTTTTATTCCCACAAGTATTCTCTCTTTCATTCCATCATCAGCTTATCAATTATTAATCACTCATGGTCCAACAAAATATCACACTTTCATCATGCCCATACTTTCTCATGTCTCCTGTTTGGTCTCTAAAACACATTCTCTATATTCTCCCACATATACATGCTGCATTCATGACAATGAACCATTCTCGAGAATTCTACACTATTAATAACATTTACTTTTTGTGTTGCATGGCACGAAGATCTTCTTACTGCCATGTTGTTGTCATTCACTACAGGCTTTAAAATTTAGTAAAAGAACTATCTGTATGAAACTCACAGAGCTCCACAATCACAAAGTTATGCTACTAAGCTATGCAAAATAAACAAAATTTTATCAAAAACACAATCAATATCACCAATTATTACAATAATAAAACATTTTTTTGAGATATATTTCTCAACAGCTTGGTATCAAACAGCCCTTTAGTTGGAAATGTGAAGCTAGAGTTGAGAGCATTAAGATTTCTGAGGAAGACAATCTCTATATTAACAAGAACATTGGACTGCAGAAAATCAACATTTAAAATAATGAAAAAAAAAAAAGTTCAGGATGGTCAGTGGCATTATGACAGAACAAACCAGAGAAATGCTTAACAAACCATTTCTTTGCTTTGTTCGAAAGAAGTTGCATGCTGTTTTACACCTCAAAAGAAGTACAAAAATGGGGATAGCAGAGTGAATATATGCACAGATACAAGAGATTTGAAATGAAAAGAATCAAACAGTATATAAAACCAATGTATATTTGTGAAACATATCAGGAAGAATTTAAAACTTGGAATTTTTTTTTTCTCTCATATGTAATATAGTTCTCTTTGTTTTTCATTTTCAAGTCAGTTGAAATGAGAAGGAGCACTGGATATGTAGTAGTGGATTATTTGCTGAGGCATACTAAGAATTTCACTCAAACCTGTGAACTGTGGCTTCTGCAGTGCTCTTTGCATATTATTATTAAGACCCTTTCTTACTATTGCCTTTCTACTAGAATGGTAATAGTAAGATGGATTATTGACCTAGAACTATAAGTTTTCTGAAATGGTATCATTAGGTTTTAGTTTAGCATGCTGTATAGCAATTGGTTTACAGAATAATTACAAAAAAGTGTTATTGATACTGAATGTGGAGTTAAAAAGGAAACAGAAATTTCATGATATGTATACTAGATATGGCATTTGGTCTCTTCACAAGTCTCCAGTTAGTAAAATGATCTAGTACACTGGACAACAGTGCCGCACCCAGGATTTAATCTTGGGGGGGGGGGGAGTTGAACAGATAAAATTATTTTTAATACAATGAATTTGCATTGAAAATCGTTTCTCGCAAAGATAGGTTGCAGAAAACTGCATGACGATTTTCGACTTCTTCAAATAATTCGGGAAATTCACTTCTCACTGAAGGCGAGGTCCAGAATCAAGCCAAACCACGATCATGGAATTGCATTTTAAGCCTACTGTCACTTGAAAGCTCAATTAGCTGCTCTTTTTTCACTAATGAAAGGTCGTTCTCGTGACTGCAAGCCTGAAATGGATCGTGAAATCACTGAAATTTCTTATAAAAAGTTATTCGGATAATGTTTCCAAATTCTGTTTCAGAGTTTTGAGGTGGACACAAATCCTTTCCCAGTGGTTAAATTCTAAACTAATAAGTTTTGGGGTCCTATACAAAATAACCAGTGTATTTACTTTTTGAATACTATCCGGGGAAGCTCCAAACCTCCCCGTCCCTTTCATCACACGTTCGTAATAAGGCTACTGTTGATATTGACTTTATATACACGTTTAAACTTGTAAATAATTGTTGAATAATAACACAATAATGTAGGCATAATTACTGTAAAGGGAGAAAAGTCACAAAACAGAAAAATGTTCCTACAAAATAACCAATTGTATTTACCTTTAAATGCGATCCACTAGTCAAGTGTCCAGCAAATCAGCAAATCTTTCCTTTCATTCAGCGTATTAATATTATCGCATTGCAACTGATGGGAATTCTGTGTTTCTGTGGATTCGTTACAGACCTCTTTCTCTTCAGAAACTACACACAAACTGTCATTACAAACTCGTTTTGCATTATCACTGTCATCCGAGATATTTTTCCGTTTAAAGAAGGTACCAATGTACTTATCCATAATTGAAATACCGTACTCACTCGCATATAACTCTCACCCCTGATTTTACTTTTCGAAAAAAAAGAAATTAAAAAGTTTCTCATATACCTTGCAAATGAAAAAAGCTGAAACATGTTCAGAGCAGGGTTCTGAAGATATATTGAGCCTTGGTTGAAGGAGGAAAACCTTCAACAATAAAAATCAATAAACAATTTCAACCAATTTCAAGTAATTGGTTGAAATGTGGTCATGTGGACAACACATGTTCACTTCAAATCTGACAAAACAGCAAGGGAAGGTGGAAGCAATAAAAACATATTATTTTTCACTTCACCCCTCTTTTATTACTCCTCATTCTGCCACTACAAATTAAAATAGTGGCATAATGTTCATTCCATGAACATTCTGCCACTATTTTTTTTTTTAAGTATTCATTTTATTTTAATAATTTTGCCATCGTTGCAGACCATAGATTGAGAAACACTGCTATAGAGTTCTCTCACCTTATGTGACCCCTAACCTAATTCATAAGTAGTATAGAAATAGAAGACATGACGCAACATAAATAAAAAATGAATTTTAATTAGGAAAAGTATTTTGGAAAGTTTTCTAGTGTTTTTTAACTTTTTCTTTTTTTTTGGGGGGGGGGGGACCAGGGCCCCTTGGCCCCCTCCGTGGGTGTGCCACTGCTGGACAATGAAATTCCTTTATTATGTAATGTTGTCAAGTACCAAGGCTTCACAGCTCCTCTGATATATGTATTGTACACATCATTCTCTGTCTGTGAGTTTACCCAAAAATGATTTCTTCCATTCTAATGGTTTAATTTCTGTTTGCTAGAGGATATATTCAGGGCCCCCTAATACGTTCATCAGCATGAAAGTATAGATCAAGAATATGGTTGCTGAAGACTGACTGGGCTTCACTGAAGTTCAGTCATTATACACCCATATTGTGGTGATGTGAAATGTTGGCAGTTAATCACATTAAGTTTTTAATGGTATTGACTCACGACATTACAGAAACTGAACAAAATCTTGGGGATAGAAGGAAAGTTTCAAGTGGCTGCTTAAGCTACAACACACTACTTAAACAAGAATGACTGCGTGGAACTATTCAGGAATCTGGACTTTCTGCTGTCCTCTTAAATGGTCTAAACCTTGTTTGCAATGTTCAATGCTTGCAATTGTTCTGAGGGATAGATTTTTGAAAACACATAAACACAAGGAATTTATTAATACTTTGTTATTATTATTATTATTACTCCAAGACCCCATGGAATCAAAGACTCATCTATGAGGTCCTTTTATCATACACACAGCTCATCATACACTCTGCACTTTAAATACACTCTCAGGCAAGGCATTCCAATCATTCACAACTCTGCATGCAAAAAAAACCTGCTTCTCACTTCCCTGGCTCACACCCTCCTTATACAGCTTCGGGATGACCTCTGGTTCTCTCCTGATCTCCCACTGTTTTCTGTAGAATCCCTCCAATATTGATCCTATAAAACCCCTTACTAACTTGTAGGTCTCTATCATTGCATCTTCTCAACCTTTCTTCATACTCGATGTCAGAAACTACCCTAGTCAGTCACTTCTGGACCCTTTCCAACATCTCTTCATCCTTTTGAAAACCAGGTGACCAAATCTGTGCACAGTAGTCCATGTGTGGCCTAATCAAAGCCTTATACAATGGAACAAGAATCTCCCTACTTCTACCTCTGCATCATTCCCAGAAGTCTGTGTTGTCATCACAATGTGTCCCCTAAATTTCAAATCCTTATCCACTATTGTCATAAGATCACTTCTTATTTCCTCCACCTCTGACAATATATCACCACCAAGCAAAAATTCTACATTCCATCTTTGTTTACAAAATTTTAAAACCTTGCATTTTGCAACATTGAACTCGCATCCTATTCATTTCCTTGCCCATTCACTCAAGTCTTCTTGTAAGGCCACAACATCTTCTCTATTCTTCATAGTTTGTCCCAACTTTAATAATAAAATTAGTTTAATCCTTTATCCAAGTGTGAGCAAACAAAGTTTGCGCCTGAAAGTATCTTCAGGACTGGGGTAAGGTGGTACAACACCAGGGCAACTCGTTGCAAAGGTGGAGCAAGCTAACATCACTCCTATCTCAGTATCTCCCATAATGCAAAACACATCTCCTTGCGGATATGTCTAATGTTATGCATTAAGGGAAGGGCACTCCCCAGACTAGTTTCGACCTTTATTGAGGTCTCTTCAGTGGGAGCCAGGCCCAAGCTGAGATACCAGGCAGAAGCATTTGCAGGTCATCTCTACCTATAGGAGTTGCCAAATGGTGTGCCACCCTTTTTTAATAAGTTACTCTGGATTTAGAGAAAGATATTGAAAGTTTATTTTTCACTTGGTTAGAGTATAATAAAATTAGTTTAATCCTTTATCTAAGTGTGAGCAAACAAAGTTTGCGCCTGAAAGTATCTTCAGGACTGGGGTAAGGTGGTACAACACCAGGGCAACTCGTTGCAAAGGTGGAGCAAGATACCAACACTCCTGTCTCCTTTGCATCATCTGCAAACAACTGAATATCTCCATCCAAATCTTTGCCAATATCATTGATATACAAGTTAAACAGTTATTGGCCCTAAAACAGACCCTGAAGTACACCATTGGTGACTTTCTTCTTCTGGAATATTGCTCTCCCATACACAACTTGTTGATACCTATCAGATAGCCAATCTCCAATCCAATGCACTAATTTAATATCCAACCTTATCTGCTCTAGTTTAACTATCAACTTATCATGCAATAATCTATCAAAAGCCTTTGCAAAATCTAAGTATATTACACTGTATCCCTCTCCTCTGTACAAGGAAGCCATCACCTTATTGTAATAAGCAAGTAGATTATTAAAACATGACCTCCCTTTAGCAAATTCATGCTGTCCATCAAAGACAATACCATTGTTGTCAACCCAATTCTGGATCCTAGTTCTCGCAAGCTTTTCCAACAACTTAACCACAACACCTGACACACACACACACACACACACACACACACAGATAGGCCTATAATTGGATGCTTGAGTTCTATCATCTCCCTTATGAAGCAGCACAATCTTATCCTCCTTCGGAACTTGACCCAGTGCAAGACTCATATTAAAAAAATATGTCAAGGCAGATGTCAACTCCCTGGCACATTCCTTCAGAATACATGGTGATCTATTATTCAGCCTTATTAACATCAGTTTGCTCAACTCCCCATACACCTCTTGCCCACTTACGGTCAGTCTCTTCTTACAGTCTCTTCCCCATCATCAACTGCTCTCAATCTCCCCATGAAGTCACATTCACAAGAATGAAAGACCCTTATGAACTGCTCATTAAGAAAGAATTCCATAGGATTCTTTTTCGCTTCATTAGCTAACTGCTGCTCATACCTCACTTTTGCTATCCTTACCAACCAAATCACCTGCCTTGCCTGGTCATTGCGATCCTCATGGAATTGGTTATTACCACTTCTCTTATGCTGCCTCCATAATGCCCTTTTTCTCTGTATTGCATGTTTAATCTCTTCATTCATCCATTTCACACTCACCTTATTTAACCTTTTGACCCTTGGAATACATTTAGACATTGCTTCTACTAGATAGTTCTTGAATATTCCTCAAGCGGCACTGATCTCTTTTTCAGCTAACTCCTCATTCCATGTTACACCTGCAAACTGCCTCCTGAGCTCTTCATAATCACCACCCTTGTAGTTCCACACATACTCTTTTCTCACACAGGTCCTCACACTGCTGGCAACCATCCAGGTAATAACTTAATGGTCACTCTCTCCAAATGGACGGTGATTGGACACTTCATTTATAATTACATCCTCTGATGAGATGATCAAATCCAAGATCCCCAATTTTCGTGTGCCATACTGTCTGAGCTAGTTGTCCCTCAAAAACTCAAGAAACGTATTTTCTTTACTTCCAGTTGCTATCTCATCATCCCAGTCTATATTGCCATAATTAAAATCACCCATAATGATGACCCTTTTCTTATTTGCTTGGCTGATTTGATTATTGATATATCGATAGAATTCTTGTGGGTTGTCTTTAATGTGCAGCGCCAGTTGCTTTTCATACTCACTTTGCTTTCCATACAACAGTTGTGACTATTCTAGCCTGCTGCTTATAACGTTCAGAATGGACGTCATCCTTATGCAAACGGTATTCTTTCCATATCGTCTTTTTCTTACAAATCTCTTGCTTAATAAGATTACACATCCATTTGACTCCTACTCTATTTATTCTTCGAACTCTCAGGACACATTCTGATATTGCATCATTTAAGTATTGTTTAAATGCTTCCCATGCACTGTCAATATTCTTTCTATCCAGCGACCAACTCCATTCCACTGAACTGAGTATACTCCTCAGTCAGCCGGTCATAGTTTTTTGCTTTATAGTTCAGCATTTAACCTTTTTTCATAAATTTAGTCATTTCCCAAGTGAGTACTGCATGATCACTGTCACCAACCAGAGGCAGAATAGTTACGTCTTTAACGGAAAAGCCCTCTGACACTATAATCAAATTTAACACTCTTTGCCCTCAAGTTCCTTATGTCACATGCTGCTTGAGGAAGTTGTCCCGCAACAGTTCAATAAATGCATTTTCATTCTTCTCATGAGATTCTACTGCTACCCAATCAATATTTGGATAATTAAAGTCTTCCATTATGATTACTCTTTTCATGCTCATCTTTTCTATTTGGTGATGCATTTCTTCATCACTAGCAACCGATCCACCAGGTCTGTAACAACACCTCACTATGTATCTTGTTAGATTCCACCTCACACTAGATGGCTTCAAACTCATTGCTACACGAAATACTGTTAGCAGTAGTACTACAATCATAGGTCTCAACTCTAACTAGATTGAAGTCATCTGATATCATTAACAGCACACACCCTCCTCTCCTATCCTCTCTATGCTTCCTAAAAATACTGTACCCTTGACACTCGCTACCAGTTAGTAGGTCTGATTCTGATAGCCTGGTCTCACTAATACCTACTATCTGAGGTCGCAACATATTGACTAAGGCAATAATCTCTATCCCCTTTGTTTCTGATACTCCTAGCATTCGTGTACAGACATAATAATCTGCCTGTTTGTTCTTTTGTATTGTCTTGTATGCAGTCTGCCAGACACAGTTGGACAACTTTTCAGATCTCTATTCTCTAATGCACTACACATGTAGACATCTTTGCACACATTTGATGGGTCCGAACTGGACAAACACAAACCCGAAATTGTTCTTTCCTTGTCAACATTCTATAATAAACTGACAGCTGAGATGAATAAAAGAATTGTTGCATCATAATATTGATTAGTTTGCAAAGGCATTTGAATGGGAATATGAATATTGCAAATGAGAATGGGATATGAAAACATGAATAAGAAAGGTGACAGAAATGATGGCTGAGCATTATCCAGGTGAGGAAGACCACAGGATTTTGTACTTGGGCTGTTGCTATTTAATTTCTAATGATATAAAGAATAATGTTAGGGGGAATATCCAGTTGTTTTTTGCTGATGATGCAAAACTCTGGAGAGGAATATTTAATATAAGTGATGCTACAAACCCTGCAGAATGATTTGGACCAGCATTATTGAACAAAGGATAATCATTGTAAGTTTAATATGGTGAGTGTAAGGATATATACATTGAAAAAGTAGCAAGAATAGAGAATGTTGGTACTGAGAGAATGTCTTCAAAGACACAGGGATTGTTATTTTGTACACAAATGTAAGGAGTATTCAAAACAAGAGAGCTCAGTTTGTTGCATTGATTGGGTCAGTATGCCCAAAGCTAATTGGAATAAGTGAAATTTAGTTGTCTGAGCAGGATGTAATGTCAGAAATAGAAGGATATATAATTTTCCAGAAGGATTGAAATGTGAAAAGAGGAGGGAGAGGGGGGTGCTGTTAATGATAGCAGAGGAATTGTGTCCACAAAGTGTGGAAGTCGATAGCGCATGCAAAGATTTTGAATCTGCGTAGTATGATGTTGAAATTAACAGGCATATGTATGATAGGATGCTGTTATAGGCCAGGGAATGCAGAGAATACTGATTGTGAAATGTTTAGGCAAATTAGTTGGGCATGTAAAAAGAAGGTGTTCCAGATGGGAGACGTTAATTACAGGAATATAGTCTCCCATCAGGATCACTTTCTTTTTACATGGAAGGAGGAGATATTGTATAGGAACAAGGAAAGGGAGTTTGTTGAATTTCTGAGAGATAAATATCTTAAGCTGCATGTGACTGAAGCAAGTAGAGTCTTTAATGTTTTGGATTTGGTGATTACTTCACAAGATGTAGTTGTTAATCAGAGTTGACACTGGTGCCAGTTGGCGAGAGTGATCATGAGATATTTGTTAGGAAAGTGATGAAACAAGAAAAGGTTATGACAAAAAATGGATAATATTTGTGGAAGTATAAAGTGGGTGATTATAGGAAGCTCTGTAGTCAGTTAGCATTAGCACATTGAATAAATGAGTTGAGCAGAAAAGATGTTAACAATCCAGAAACTCACAAGGCACTATCTGACAAAAGCAGTGTATAACAGCATACCAAAGGCAAAGCAAGTAAATACAGTAGGAGTGAAATCAATCAAGCTGTGCTGGAGAAGAAAATGTTATGGAGGAGACCCAAGACTCAGATCCTGCCAGGGTTAACTCAATGTTTCTGCTATATGGCAAGCAAGAGAAAGAATATTTAGAGCAGGTTGACACTGATGGATAGTCATGGCAGCAGAATAATAGTTGCAAAAAATATAGTGAAATTATTGAATGAAGATGTTATCAGTGTATATCATACTGGTGTAAATGATATGGCGCAATATATATAGAAGGGAGGCAAGTATTAGGAAAATTGGAAGTGAAAGAATCAAAGGCGTATCAGGTGTTGGTTTTTGTTAGATGTTGTAACTGTTAATATTTGGTCCCTTTACACTAAGTATGAGAAATTTTCTTTTGGATTTATTAGTGGACCATAGTTCTTTATAAATATATACAATCGTCGACAAATTTCACTGGCTTAAGTCTTAATGGAGTGTAGAGTCTTCGTCATTGTTTGTTGATCAAGTTTTATAGTTTTACGCGAAGTTGAGTTCTGCTAAACATAGTGAATTTATTAAGCTTTTCCAAACTTCTTTTAGTATCATGCCTTGATTTCTGTTGAGATTGTCTCCTGTTTGGAGTACCACTGCAGCTTCTTTAAAGTTTCTACATCTGAAATCTTCTTCAATGTACGGCATGGAGCTGTTGTCCCAACTTTGCAATGGATCGGGGATTGTCTTTTTGAATGATACTAGCAACTTGTGGGTGATGCAGCAGTGTCTCAAAAAAGAAGGGTAACCAGTGGCATCCCCCAAAGTTCTGTTCTTGGGCCTCTGCTGTATAACTTGTTCATATATCATGTGCTCTGACTGGGGATCTTCATTTGTTTGCTGATGATGCAAAGTTGGGAGGAATTATAAGTAGCAGTGCTGATGCTGAATCCCTTAAGGAAGATTTGACTTTTTACTTGGACAACGGAGTGGGGTTGTAGTTTCAATATCAATAAGTGCTTGGTGTTGCATTTGAGTGTAGAAATATAAGGCGTATACTATATCAACAGTGCCGTACTGCAGGAAGTGGATGAGATTAGAAATTTGGGAGTGATGGTCAACAGTAGACTGAAGTTTAAAGTCATATTGCTAGTGTTTCAAAAGCTGCACATTGTAGTGCTGCTATGATGAGAAGTACTCTAACATGTAGGGATAAGGAAGTGGTTGTGTCACTGTATAAAGCAGTGGTTAGACTATTCTTGCACTGTTGTACTCTGATCTGGTCTCCTGGTTTTCATTGTGATGTGGGGACATTGGAGAGTATTCAGAGGTGAGTGACTAATATAAGGACTTTGGACTTCTGGCTGTGGAGAGAGAGAGAGAGAGAGAGAGAGGTTGCAAAAATGTGGATTGCAGAGTTTAGTGGATAGGAGGAAGAGAGGTGATATGATAGAGACATTTAAGTTAGTAAGAGGATTTTATCAGATTAATCCAGATGATATTATAAAAAGAGTAGAGGACGAGAAGGGAAACACCAGAGGCCATCCCTGGAAATTGTGTAAGAGTGTGGTGAAGAGGTTGAGTGAGGAGTAGGTTTTTTACATAGAGAATTGATAGTGAATGGAATGCATTACCAGAATGTGTTGTTAATGCAAGGAATGTTAAGGATTTTAAGATTCATATGATAAATATGTTATCAGTTGAATGAACCTCCCATGATGAGTCTGCCAATCCATGGAGGGTGCAATTGTAATAATAATAAAAACAGTAATAAATGAAAAGATTGCAAGCTATGTATTATAATGCTCGAACTGGACTGCAGGAAAGTAATGAATCTTGTATTTTTTGGGTAATGGTGGACAAGGGTTGAAGTTCAGAAGGCATATTTCAGAAGTGGACAGAATAGCCCAAAGATTTTCTAGGATGTTGAAGAACACACACATGTAGTGAAAGTTAGGTTATCACCCTTCTTTAATAAGCCTTTGATGTCACTTCATTTGGGCTGTTGTGCATAGATTTGACCTCCTTAATTTCTTAGGGATGAAGAAGCAGTGGCGGAGGATCCAGAGGTTGGTGAACAAAATGTGACAGAATAAAATTTGGTTGTTAGCAGAAAAGAGGGGGTATAATAGAAACATATTATTATTATTATTATTATTATTCAGGCCTCCATGGGGTCAGAAGACTCATTGTGGAAGGTCCTTCCTAGGAAACATGAAGTCTATCATACCACTCCTTGAACTCATTGACCGTTCTTGCTCTCACCACTCTATCAGATGATGCATTCCATGGTTCAACCACCCTCCATCCAAAGAAACCACCCCTCACCCTCTTGCTCACAGCTTCCTTTTGCAACTTCCAGAGATGGAACAATGGTGGAACAATGGGAAGGAGCGATGGCCCCTTCCCATTGTTCCACCAAGTGAAAGAACTCCCCAGTGTCAACCCTGTAACTACCTCTCAACAGTTTAAAAGTCTCAATATAAGTTAATGAATACGTTTTATAGGATTTATGCAGAGAACTTTTTCAATGCATGACAAGACTGTAAAGAACTAGGTGGTTGCTCTTGGAAGCTGAGTAAGAGTGTGATTAGCAAGGGCATAAGGATTAGATTTTTTTACTTGGAGAGTGAGTAAAATGAGTTTCAATAAGTAGGCAGTCCTGAGTTTTTTGTTACTGAAATGAATTTAAGAAGAGAAACATAATAGGTAATGTATGAATGATAGTTAGTGTGGGCATCCCACTATGAGTTTTCACACTCCATTGAGATGGTTATATAATGATGATGATTATATCAGCAGCTTAATAAATCATTATATTTATTTTGCTCTTGTGGCAAGTTTAGTTGTGCATAGCTTTTTCTTTTTTGAGTTTAGATATATATATACAGGGTGTTCGGGATAAATTTGACAGTTTCGTAAGGAAAAAGAAAATCTTCTTTGTATCTATTAAATTTAATGAATTGACAAAAAAACATTACAGGCAGAGTTAATTACAATACTATCAACAAGATTTACTCAAAATAACCACCATTAGCATCGATCACAGCTTCAATTCTGCTTCGGAACCTCGAACAAGCTGATGCTACAGTCTCCCTGGGAAGGGCCGCAAAAACTGTTTTAATTTTATCCATTAACTGGGCTTTTGTATTACTGGAAGTGCGATTGGTGTCTTTTTCAACTGCGCCCCATACAAAATAATCCATGGGGTTAAGGTCTGGGGAGTTTGGAGGCCAAACATTTGGACTGGTGAAGTCGTAGAAATTTTCAGACAACCATTTTTGACTTTTCCCAGAGGTGTGGCAAGGGGCCGAATCCTGCTGCCATACATACGGCCTACCATTGGCTACCCTTGTTATCCAGGGCTTGACTACAGTTAGCAACTCCACGAACAAAGCCCGAATTCCAATGCCAGGGTTCTTCAACACCTGTTCCTGCAGATTTGCGAGGAATTCTGCTGTACGAACGCAATCAGATCGTCTGCTAGGGATCTTTCTTCTTGCTACATCCTCGTAGTCACCATTGCAAGTCTCTAGTTCATGCCTGATTGTTTTTACTGTATTCAGGGAGCATTGGGCAGCAGTCGTAATATCCTTATTTTGATGGCGGGCACGAATCATCATGATACAAGTTATTCTCTTCCATGATTCAGGTGGGTTCCAGCTATCCATCCTTTCTGACATCTTGTATATGAATGAAGAAGGGTCCAAACTTTTAAATGAAGAGAAGTGTGTGTTAATACATGTAACTTACGGAAAAATATAATTAATTATAAATATGTCAAATTTATCCCGAACACCCTGTATATATATATATATATATTTTTTTTTTTTTTAAAGAATAAATATTTAATGACTTTAAACCGAGATAAAATATAAGTTTTAATGAAAATGATATAACTAGTTTCAGCCTTTTACAGCCTTCATCAGGTATCCACTAAAGGTAGAACACAATAATAAAAATTGAAGTTACAAAAAACTGAGAATTACAGGCAAAAAATGCAATACATTATTGACACAGAAAACGTTGTATTTTTCAAGTTGTTCTATCTAACGCGCTATTGCTTGTTGCATGTGTGCTTGCAAGTTCTTGTGAATGCCAGTATTGAACAACTGCAGCATGGCTATCAGGGATGTTGTAACTCAAATTGCTGTTCAAATGTTCAGGATTAAGGAGGCTTTCCCTGGACTCCACGATTTTCCTTTCAAACTCATCACTGCAGCGAAAAATGTTTTCGGATTTATCCCAGCAAACTGAATGACTCTGTAGATCATCATGAGGATTGTTTGAGAAAAGAACATGACTGGATAGCGCAGATGCATTTGATCTTTTATAGGAGATGTCTCTCTTATGCTCCTCTATACGTAGTTCAATAGATTTGTTAGTCTGTCCAAAATAAGGAATATTACAATCGCACCATAACTTGTATACACCTGGATATTTCAGGTTGTGATGAATAGGCTTCGGATGGCTTATAAGAAAACGGACTTTAGGGAGTGTAGTGAAAAACGTCCTGATGTTGTATTTTTTAAGGACTTTAGCCAATTTATTGGAGACTGAACTAATGTAAGGTATCGAGATGCTACCTTTAAAATCAGTAGTTTCCGCACTGCTAGGAGGATCCAGAAGAAATTTCTTAATTGTTTTTTTCAGAATATCCATTTGGTTTAAAGATAAGAAAAAGGTGATTAATTTCTTTTTGGAGCTCATCTGGTTCATTTAAAAGAGAGCGTGCTCTGTGTCCTAAGGTAGAAATAGTTCCAAGCTTTTGTGGTGGAAAGTGATGAGATTGACAGTGCAGGATCTGTTAGTATGAGTGGGTTTTCTGTATATAGAGATTTTAAATCTGTTAGACCATTAGCAGATACCTGATGAAGGCTGTAAAAGGCTGAAACTAGTTGTATCATTTTCATTAAAACTTAATATTTTATCTCGGTTTAAAGTCATTAAATATTTATTCTTTAAAATGTAATGTACTCAAATAGTGTAGATTAAAATCTACAACAGAACTTTCTAATATTAAATGTTAGTCCATTTTTAGTAATTTTTCTTGATTTTATGTGGGTGCATCACAGCTGCAAAATTTCATATTTGATCTACAGAATTCTGTTTTCAGTAGCTATGAATGACATTTCATTTCACTTTTAATTTTACAATATTCTTACTTGGTTTTGCAGTGAACTTTTAAAGTAATTGTATATTGTTGTTACATGATAAACTCAGTTTATTTTTGCTTATATGATAAAAATAAAAATGAGCTATTTGTTCCTTTCCTAATGTTGATGAATAAGTTGAATTGTAATCTTTTAAAATATTTAAATTCTCAGATATTAATTTTAATATATTTTGTATATAGCTCGTGTTGGTCTAGTTCACATCGGAGTATTCATCTTGTTGCTTTTGAGTGGGGAGCGTAACTTTGGAGTTAGACTTAACAAACCTTACACTGCTAGTGTGCCTATGGATATTCCTGTCTTTACTGGTACCCACGCTGATCTTCTCATTATTGTAAGCATGTAATAATTGGTAGTACTGTACTTTTTTGTTTTTATTTTTTATAGATGTAATTTACATTGCTTCTAAAGAAGTAATATGTGCACATTTCTTTGGCATACTGTTTGAAATGTGATGTAGCTTGTCTTTGTGTATATATATATATATATATATATATATATATATATGTGGCGATCAGCTTTTACTCGGTTGTTATACATTTGAAAAAAATAGATTTAATGACTCCAAGACCGAGATAACATATAAAGATTTTAATGATAAATACTACTAGTTTCGGCATATAGCAGCCTTCTTCAGGTATTTATAAAGGAAAGGAATACTAATAAACATTGAATTATTTAAACAAACTGTAAATTACAGGTACAAATTGCCTCACATAATCGATACATAAAAACGTATTTTTCAAGTTGTTCCAACTGGCGTGCCATTGTTTATTGCAATTGTGCGTGCAAGTTCACGTGAACGCCAATATTGAATAACTGCAGCATGGCTATCTGGGATGTTATAACTTAAATTATTATTTAAGTGGACCGGGTTCAGTAGGATTTCCCTTGATTCTACGATTTTCCTTTCAAACTCATCTTCACAGCGAAAAATATTTTCTGATCTATAGAAGAGCATAAGAGAGACATCTCATACAAAAGATCTCATGCAACTGCGTTATCCTGTCATGTTCTTTTTTCAAATAATCCTAATGATGACCAACAAAGCCACTCTGTATGCTGGAATAGATCAGAAAATATTTTTTGCTGTGAAGATGAGTTTGAAAGGAAAATCGTAGAATCAAGGGAAATCCTACTGAACCCGGTCCACTTAAATAATAATTTAAGTTATAACATCCCAGATAGCCATGCTGCAGTTATTCAATATTGGCGTTCACGTGAACTTGCACGCACAATTGCAACAAACAATGGCATGCCAGTTGGAACAACTTGAAAAATACAACGTTTTTATGTATCGATTATGTGAGGCAATTTGTACCTGTAATTTACAGTTTGTTTAAATAATTCAATGTTTATTAGTATTCCTTTCCTTTATAAATACCTGAAGAAGGCTGCTATATGCCGAAACTAGTAGTATTTATCATTAAAATCTTTATATGTTATCTCGGTCTTGGAGTCATTAAATCTATTTTTTTCAAATATATATATATATATGCATGTGTATATTCCAGATGATGACCTTAATATGAAGGTCAAAATGTTGGAAAATTAAAGTAATTGTTCTTTTAAGGTACTTGAAGTTGTCTCATCTTGAATGGATGAATTATATATGTATTCATAAACTCGATGAGCTCTAGAACCCTAGAATCCATAGATTACATGGCATCGATGGAACAGAAATAAGTTTTTTTTGTTCATTCCGATAAATTATGGAGAATGCAACCTCTTTAAGAATTATTCCTTTAATTTCCCAACATTTTGACCTTCATATTAAGGTCATCATTTGGAATATACATGTATACAAAGACAAGCTATATCGCATTTCAGACAGTATGCCAAAGAAATGTAATGTAGCTTGTCTTTGTGTATTATATGTATACGTGGGTGGTCTGAAAAGTTCTCGGCCTCAACCATAAATGGCAACACTATCGGAAAGATTTTTTTTTCTAAGTTCATAAATCTGTCATAAAGCATCCATGTGAAATTGCAAGTCATTCTATCAAGTAATTTTTTTTATACAGCTATCAGAAGCCAAAGTGTAGTCTGTATCCCTTGAAATGGATAAAATTGAGTATTGTGTGGCTATAAAATTCTTTGTAAACGAAGGTTTGATGGCAAAAGAAATTCATTTGAAGTTCATAAAAGTTTCTGGGCACTCTTCTCCTTCGTTTTTGACAATTAAGAAATGGGCTGCCGAGTTTAAACATGGCCATACCATCCTTGAAGATGATCCACGTGAAGGATTTCCAAAAAGTATAACAACACCAGACATCATTGATCAGTGCAAGATATGGTATTGGATGACTGGTGAATCGAAATGAATGAAATTACTGAGACTATAGGCATTTCAAAAGAATGTGTAGGATATATTTTGCATGTAGAATTGCAAATGAAAAAGCCTTGCGCAAGATGGGTGCCATGCTGATCAAAAACACACTCTTCAATCTCTGAACAGTGCTTGGAGCGTTTCAACAAGAATAAAACAGATTTTGTGCGTTGATTTATTACTATGGATGAGACTTGCATTCACCAGTACACACCAGAATCCAAACAGCAGTCAAAACAGTGGACAGAAGCCGGTTGGCACCAAAGAAGACAGGTTCATGGCATCAGTGTTTTGAGATGCTAAATGCATTTTGTTTATTAATTATCTTGAAAAGGGTAAAACAATAACCAGGGAATATTATTCTGATCTTTTAACCAGACTAGACAAAGAAATTCCTGAGAAAAAACCCAATTTGCAGAAGAAAAAAATCATCTTTCATCAGGATGATGCACCTGCCCATAAAGGTGTTTTGGCAATGTGAAAATTAAGGGATCTGCACTATGAATTATTGGAACATCCACCTTATTCCCCAGATTTGGCTCCCTCTGACTAATATCTTTTCCAAAACTAAAACTCTTCCTCGCTGGTCAGCATTTTTCTTCGAATCAAGAGGTGATTGCTGCTGTAGAGGAGTATTTTGCAGATCTTACTGAGAACCACTACAAGGATGAGATAATGGCGCTGGAATAAATGTATTAGTCTTAAGGGAGATTATGTTGAAAAATAAAAATAATTTTGAAATTATAAATTCGTTTTTTCATTGTTAGGCGGAGAACTTTTCAGACCACCCACATCGTGTGTGTGTGTGTGTGTGTGTGTGCGCGCGTGTGTGTGTGTGTGCGCGTGTGTGCGTGTGTGTGCGCGTGCGTGTGCGTGCGTGCATGCGTGCTCCAGATGATGACTTTAATATGAAGTTCAAAATGTTGGGAAATTAAATTAATTATTCTTAACACAGTTGTAGTCTCCATAATTTATTGAAATAAATGCTGATTATTATTACTTTTATTATTATTATTATTATTATTTGTCACCTCCAGGGAGTCCATAGACTCATCGAGGGAGGGCATCTACTCTACAACTCTGTTTCCACCACTCACAATCCACCAACTGACCGCAACTACACCAACAGCATCTACCGCCGACCACCACCACTAGTATTTCCACAGACAATCACAATCATCCATGCCCACGACGGGATTCGAACCGCTCTCCAGTCAAGAACCTGTAGCTTCTTGACTGGAGAGCGGACATGCTAACCACTCAGCCAGCCAGGCTGGCCATTATCATGTAACATTAAAGAAAAAGAAATGTTTTTTTTTTGTGTGTTTTGAGGTTTATGTGGTGTTCTTTCTTTTCCTGGTAGGCTTCTGTGTATGAGTCATTAATTGGATTTTTCATATTAGGAAGTACAAACCTACTCAGATTTCGCTGGCTTTATATAGAATTTAAATATTATTGGCAACAAAAGTTAATGAAATATACTCTGGTTCCTAATACAACAAATCCATCCATCATTTCTCATCTCTCCATGATGGGTTGAGTTCCCTGATGATAGGGGCTTTAGGCAGTTTAATGCTGCTGGCTTGTCATTCTTTTACCACATTCCTCTAGGGGATAAGTATTTTATGTTTATAGAGCCATATGTTCATGGGTTTTTTTGCCTGTTCTGAGGGGTGAAACACCTGTTTTCAGGAAAAAAAACCCTCTATCTTTGTATGATAGTAGGTAACTCACCATTTGATTAAAAAGAGATAATCAGACAGGATCTGAATCTGGGTCTTTCCAACCAGTGGACTTGTCTATACCTACTGAGGCAGCTCCAATGTGAAAAATACTCTGAAAAATAGAGTTAAGATACATTATTTCCAAAATGTAAATTTTCATTGAATTCCATAGGATGTTAACAAATGTGGAATGGCATGCTTGATCCCATGCTGTTTTTCACCAAACGTTTCCATGATTTATTGTTGTGGTTTGTAGCTACCAATTCTTTGCTGGGAGGGGGGGGGGTAAGAATTATACAATTATTATGATTATTCAACCCACCAATGAACCGCAAACTACACCAACGCCATCTTCTACCCATCATCACCAGTAGTATTTTCACAGACTCACAAACATCCATGTCCATGGTGGGATTTGAATATGCACCTTTTGGCTGGAAAGCTAACCACTCAGCCAACTTATACAACCAGGCCGGCTTATACAAGAAACTAAGAACTGTTAAATACCCCTCAAATAGCATGTAAGAAATAAACACACTTCCAAAATCTAGTCATAATAGTTGACATTCATATTACACTTGAAGGAAGAATCAGTATTTTAAGCTGGCTCATTGCAACATGGAGTTATGAACAGCTTAAAATATTGCATTTCACATGGTAGTATCATAAAAATAAAAATAAAAAAAGGAATATCAAAAAAAGGTCCCAAGCACATCATGTCATGTGTCTGTTGAAGAATACACTGACAAGTAGAGACAAAGTGGTTATTATTCCCTTTTATAAGACTTTAATATGGCCACAGAAAAAAAAGAAAAGAATTCAGCTATGCTACGTGGATTTTGGCAAACTGAAAAGATTCCTGTAGAGTAAAATAAAACCAGAAAATAGAACCAAACTTTTCAACCAATGTATCAACTCAGTTATGACCGTGATCTATGGAACAGATCAGAAACATGGCCAATAATCAAACAGATACTGGGCAGAATAGCTGAGCATAGAATGGATAGCGCCATGCTAAACATCAGACTGCAAGACTGAATAATAAATGAACGGAAGAAAAGCTGGGTGAAGAACAAGCTGGATTCAGGCCAAATAGAGGCTGTCAGGATCAGATCTTCACTTTACGACAAATAGTCGAGAAGGCATGGGAATATAACAGAGATCTGTATTTAAGTTTTGTCGATTTGGTAAAGGCATATGACAAGGTGCCAAGAGAGAAACTATTCAATACGCTACAGTTATATGGTGTCAATGGGGCATTATATCAAGCAATACTTAGTCTTTATTTGAGTTGTAAGTCAGCAGTTAGAACTGAAGGAAGTACAGGAAGGTTTAATGTTAATTCTGGTGTGAGACAAGGATGTACATTATCCCCTCTGTTATTTCATTATCTATATGGATCACATTATGAAGGAAAGTGGTATTAAACATGATATCAAAATTGGAGATGTTAATGTCAGCTCTTTGCTTTATGCGGATGATGTTATACTTCTAAATAAATCTGCTACAAGTCTGCAGGATTCTCTGACTAAATTGAGTAGCTGTTGTAATAGATATGGTATGAAGGTCAGCAATAAAAAGACAAAGACAATGAAAATAGGCAGAATCATTGAAAATGTCAACTGTGTTGTGAATGGAGAACCTCTGGAACAAGTAAAACATTTCAGCTACTTAGGCACAATTTTTAGTGAAGATAGTAAGTTCAATATAGAAATAGACAACAGAATCAGCAACGCTGGTATGGTGGGAAGTCAATTGAATAAATTCATATAGAATAAGAGAGAAATTAGTCGGAACACTAAATTAACTGTTTACAAGACAGTGTTCAAATCAGTTTTAACTTATGGATCTAAGAGCTGGGTTACAAGTAAAACACTTGACCAAAGACTAGAGACCACAGATATGAGAGTCCTGAGAAAGATTAGAGGCACGAACAGATGGCATCAATGGCAATATCATATTAAAAATGAGGATATTAGGAAAGAACTTGACATTGTCAGCATCCAGGAATGCATTAGCAGAGCTAATATCAGGTAGTATGATCACTTAAACAGAATGGGTGAAGAAAGATTAGCAAAACACGTGCTCTCTGCCAAGTTGGCAGCAAAATGACCCAGAGGAAGACCAAGATATAGGTTGATTGCTACGGTACAAAGTGCCTTAGACGATAGAAATATAAGATCTGATGATGTTGGAGTCTTGACAAGGAACAGACTGATTTGGAGGAAAATTGTAGATAGGAAGTTAGTAATGATGTAATTTTTTTCATGTTGTACTATCATATCCTGTACTCCCCTTGAGGGTGTACAGGATATGATAGTAGGATATGATGGCACCCCAAACATGTTCTATGGGGGCTGAGATCTGGGTAGCATTCTGTCCACTTGATCCAATTAATATTCTCGGGTACATGGCAGGAATTTGATGATGATGATGATGCGTTAGATATAGAGGAAGAGATTTTAAAATTGAAATGGAGATCGAGGCCTTACCTCACCATCCAAACTAGAGCCTCCGTAGCTCAGTTGGTATAGGCTCTTTGATCGGAAAGATCTGGGTTCGATTCCTGTCCATGATGTGAGGAAACCTTTATCTCGTCTCTTTCAACTAAAAAGGTGAGTTAGCCGGTAGAGGGTTTTTTTAAACCAGAAACTTAATTGGACATAAATTTATTTCCAGCATACTAATAATTTATATTTCACAAAAAAATGTGTTACAAATTTTGTACACATTAAATGTGTTTTTGGCAAAAGTTACCCAACTTTCCTAAGGATATAGTTAAGGAATTAATGTACAGTGATTACAGAAAAGTATGCAGTGAGACATTTTAGTATGGAATACTTCCACTCTGAACCACAATGCAGCTCTCACTATGTCATACCATGCTTAGCACCAAGCAATTCAGAAGTTCTAGACAAACTGTCCTGTTCCTCCTTCAGAGCAAGGATAAGGCCTTGTCTGTTTTCTGGAGGAGGGAATTTCGAGCAGAAATGCATCTCCCTATAGCACCCCAAACATGTTCTATGGGGCTGAGATCTAGGTAGCATTCTGTCCACTTGATCCAATTAATATTCTCGGTATCCAGAAGTATCTTCACTGCTCTTCTGCAATGTGGTGTGACATTGTCATTCATAAAAATAAATTCTTCACCTACAGCACCACTGAACAATCAAACTTGATGTTGAAGAACTTTGTTGCAATATCATTTGCCACGCATACTCTTTTTTTTCAGCACTTGGAGCGTGCATCTATTAAGTATAATGTCTCCTCACACAATGTTCCCAGTACTGACATATCTATCCCTTTCAAGAACATTCTCGATGGTAAGCAGTATCATCTAAAATCGGAGGAAAGACTAAAACAACTCTCATAAGCAAAGAGTACATTAGTCTATTGGTGTCTTGTCCAATTTTTATGGATACAACACCACTGAAAACATGCTCTATGATGAGCTGCAGATAAATGGATGCAGACTATACATCTTCAGGCATATAGGCTTACCTGTCACAGACATTTTGCAACAGTTGGTCAAGATATTCGCGTACCTATGCTTGAATGGAGCCAACTTGCAAGGTGACCTGCTGTGGTGTGTCTTTTACATTTTGCTGTTATAACGAAAAATCTACCTTCGTCCTCCATGGTAGAGTGAGGGTGACCTCTTAGCAAATGTCTGGAACACATTCCATTGGTTTTGAAATGTTGCCCAGAGCTTGGGTACAACACTGTGTCAGATTTGAAACTGTCTGGCAATATCAGTAATTCTGTGGCTTTCTTCAAGCTTTCCAATAATTCTTCCCTTCATGAAATCATCTAGTGATGTCTTTAAGACATTACAAGACATCCAAGTTTGAAACTTTATTGGAATACATCTGCACATCAGTGTTGTTAAATATCTTTTAGTCACTTCCCATTTATCTACCTCCTGCCTAACACTTCATTCCATGCAATAGCTCCAAACTCTCTATTAAGAATTTCATAATCACCAGCCTTGTAATTCCATATATATATTCTTTCTTCACAGATCTTCATATGGCTAGTCACAGCCAAGTGATCACTTCAGGATCACTCTCAACAACTGGAGGGAAGTGCAGAACCTACTCACAATCACATCGTCCAATGGAAAATCAGATCTAAAACTCTTGATCCTTGTCAATCCCCTTATTTACATACTGCCTAAGAATGTTGTCTCTCAATAAATTCATTTTGCTTATTCCCAAATGCTATCACTTCGTTCCAGTTTATATTGCCATAATTAAAATCACCCATAATAATCACCCTTTCCTTGTTCACTAACCCAATTTGTTTATACATTTCTTCATCACCACCCTCCATATTCCCTGGCCTGTAGTAGCATCTGACTAAATATCTCTTCCTGTCAACCTTCACCTCACTCTATACTGATGTTAAACTGTGAATGAAATTATTTTGTATGTTTTTGTTCTTCATTCACATTTAACATAATCTACCATATACTAAGCAAGACTTGTTTATATATTATTTGTTAGTCCCTTGCTTAAGATTTATTATTCATGTAATTTTCCTTGAAATTCTAATAATAATTAGAAAATTAATCAAAGATATAATAATAATATTAGACTCTGTATTTAAATAGTATTAAGCTATTTTAATTATTACTATGTTAATATTATAAGAACTTGTATTTGATAATTTAACTGCGCCTTAATTGAAATGTTAATATTCTCTATTTATTCCTATTAGTAGAAGTTTAACATTATGCAATAGCTCAATTTTATTATATTTTGTTTGGTTGTCATGGAGACATATGTAAGTAAGCGAGCGCAAGTTTGTGAACAGGGCGTGAGGGAGAAAGCTGAAAGACTAGAAAGAATTTTAGTTAAAGATCACGTGAACAATTTAGGCAGGAAGAATGGATATAAAAAGGAAGAACGCTGTATACTAAAAAAAAAAATAGATTAGATAAGGAAACAGAGAGAGAGGATTGGCATTAGGTTGGAATCGGAGTATTCGGCATTCGGGAATCACAGTGCGATAATAGAGAGCCGGCAAGTCATTCAAGCAGCTATTTTAAGTCTACTAGTCGAGAAGCAGTTAGCTAATAAGTTGTAGAATAACAATTATAGCTATGAAAAACAGCTGAGAGACTATTAAATAGACTAGCGATACTTGAGATGAGATTTAATTTCAGCACCGACCTTTCAAGGACATACGGAACCTTGAAGCAAAGTACGAAATTTCTAGAGAATAGTAGAGGCTGTGAAGTTGAAGTTTACCGTTAGCTGTTTTTAGAATTATAGTGCCTAAAGAATTATTTGAATTCAGGAGGAATGAACAACTGTGCATATAAAACCTCAAGATAAGGAATTTTTGTGTATTGCCTTAATTCATGAGTGATCAGTGGTACTTCATGCAAGAACATTTGTTTATGTGTATAGTGACCGATGATTAATTCAGTTATTGCTTAGAAGATTTATTTTAATGAGTGCCGTATACTGCTCAAAGTATTTACAGTTATAAAAAATGTTTGTGTGTAAGTTTATGAAGAAAGAAGATTATCGGTAAGATTATTCCAACCATTAATATTCCTTTGCAGAGGAGTGTGTGAGTTTCATCCTAGAATTTCCTTATACTAACAGTAACTATTGCGGAAATTAGCTGAAGTGTAAATTTAAAAGTGTTTGTTTGTGAAGAGGTGTTACTGTAATTTTTGTCGTATTTGGAACTTAAGGAACTGTGAGAAGACTGTATTATAGAGATAACAGAATTACCATTGTATGAGTTGTATGATTGAATTTATCTGAGGAGTTAAAATGTTTGTGATATCTTAATTACTGATTTGAATTTAAGTGTAAAATTTGTGATTCTAAATTAAATGTTTGTTTTTGTTTATCTAAAGTTGTATTTTGCCTGAATCTCTTTTACTGCATCATTCATAAATATTCGAACCAAAGCGGGTAAATTAAGTGAGTTAAATATTCTCGGCCAGTATATATAATAACAACATATAAAAGAAGGGTAGTTGAGAGTTGGTTTATCTTCAATTCTTGAACTAATTCAGATATAAAGTGGCGCAGTCTTTAAATATAAATTTTCTTTATATTTGAATTAGAAATCAACTTACAACTTATCAATTAGTTAAGTTCATGTCGGATCCAAAGTATAGATTGAGAAGAAGTAGGGTCCAACACTGAATCAAAACTATTGTCACTGTTTATATCTCACATCTCTACTTTGTGTGGACATAATCAATCATCTATTATCAACAGCATTCCATTCCCCTCACTTCATATAATTTCTAGAAAACGTCATACCCTTCTAGAAAACACAGAAAACATCACACCCTTCCAGAATCAGTTACTATGAAATTAAATTTTAGATTTTATCCTTTTTTAGCACCAGCTTTTCTGAAATTGGTATGCAGCTGGTGTCTTCTCTACCTTTCATTTTTGCACCCAGTTGAGTGCATTTCTGTAGCATGCTTAATAAAAGATGTAGTTCTTAATCCTAACTAGTATTTATTTCTCCATTGATCTGTGGTTTGCTAAGTTGTGGCATTTAAAAAAGCAACATTTCTTTTGGGAAATGGGAGAAACTTAGATACAGCAAAAAAAAAAAGAAGCTAACTTTGGAATCAGATGAAAAAAAAAACATTCTAAAAAAATTGGTTTGAAAAGCATATCCGAATATTTGGTGTACTCTTATGATTGCCCAACTCTTCTGATTTGAATCCCATCAAACATTTGTGTTGAAGCATGTGGAATGCAGCATCTTTCAGTTGACACCAGTGCCTTGCTCATTCGCTGATTTCTGGAACATTATTCTGTTGAGTTTCTCCAAAATACATCAGGACACTTCATGAGCTAGGGGAGCCAAGGCCAAAATAGATTAAGTAATTATCTCAGCCAAAGGAGGTCCAACACTGCTAGGTAGGTGGTCATATTTTGACTCATGAGCATATTTCATGAAACTTGTTTATGAAGATTAATTTGAATTTTAACAAACATGATATTTTGTTGATTTCAGCTTTTGAACATTAAAATTATAATCTTTAAAGTTGATTTATCATTTCATTTTATTCCAGGTCTTTCATAAAATTATCACAACTGGTCATCAAAGATTGCAGCCACTTTTTGACTGCTTATTAACTATTGTAGTCAATGGTAAGACATATTTTTTGAATATATTAAAAGTTAATGATAGTGTCCTCTATTCTTCTCTCCTGTATTGCTCTTGTGTACTGTACACATGGGTTACCAACATTTTTTTTTGAATTTTGACATATTTATTGTAATACTTCGTAATCTAAAAATTGAAAAATATTAATCAATGAAATGTAAGCCGTTACAATCTGCATTCTTAATTTACCTCTAAACGATTCAATCCTTCTTTGATATCAGATGTGGTCCTTAGAGATGTAAAAACCTCATGTTCTTCAACAAAGTTGTGGAAAGTTTTCCTACTTGGTTAAAATGTATATTATACTTGACAAGAAATTATATTCTTGTTTTAATCCTCTACTCAAGCATAAGCGTAATCGTTGATCTACTTATTTATATATATATATAAATAATTAAATAAATTTAATGACTAGAAGCTGAGAGATAAAAATAGAAAAAATAATATTTATTATTTGTTCACACAAATAGTTTTGTTTTCTTAGAAAACTTCATTGGGTGCATAACATGAAAAAGAGAAATACAAAAATATACATTACAAGAGGCAGCTATAAATTAACTTGGAGACATATCGCTGACATTTGAAGGCTTTCTGGATGCCATAGTTGTTGGGTGCATTCACGTGGGCATGATCTAGTGCAGTGGTTCCCAAAAAAGGGTGGTACCACCCACTTGGGGGCACCCTGGATAAAAAGGAGGCATTGAATTGAAGTAAAGGGGTGGTGAGCATAAAAGACAAAAATTGGGTGCTGAAATAAATTTATCATCAAAAATTTTGATGATATAACTGTTGTATAACATAATTAAAGGTCGTAATGGTTGCTTTAATTTCCAAGGAAACATACGAAATGCAAGTTACAGATGATCAGCATTGAAGTCTGATGACAAGTCTTAACAAGCAAAGTGCTGCCGGGTATGCACACTTTTGAGTGATCAGGATTTTACAAGTCCAGTATGCTTCGGCAGGAACATGTGCATGTTATAACTTGTTCACTGTATAATACTATAAATACGTGAGATGTATGAAATCAGTTTCAGATTGTTTCTGAATTGTATGATGAGCAGTTAGCAATTTGATGTAGTGCATACAAATTTTAGTGCATATTTTATACCTAGTTGGTACCTTACTTACACGGATTACACACAAAGCAAATTATTATTGTTCCAATAAAGCAACAGATTTCACGTGAGTATAATTTGGTTTAGGTACGTGAGAAATTGCATTCTAGCAATTTTGTAAATTTAACTTTTTTTACAGATAATATCATAGCTTTACCAGGAAATGAAGCCTTACTTTTAGCATATGTACAATACATAAAAGAAGAAAATATTTGCTAGGAATTATTATTTGCTAAAACTTTGCTGACACTAAAGGAGAATTGATATTTCATCCTCTGAATAATATCCTGTCAGTTGCTACCGATGGTGCTCCAGCAGTGGTAAGGTGCTAAATGCAGTTTTATTGCATATTTCAAAGAGGCGGTGCCAAATATATTCACTGTACACTGTGTGATTCATTGTCAACATTTAGTTGCCAAATACCTGAGTGATTGCTACACAGGTCATTACATTATGTAATTACAGCAGTCAACAAAATCAAAAGTCATTCATTGAATGACTTTTGATTTTGTTGTTTGGACAGCTTTGTATTGAAAATATTGAAGAATTCAATCACTTGCTGCTCCATACAGAAGTTTGTTGGCTATCAAATGGTGCCTGTTTGAATTGATTTTATAAACTCTGACTCAGTGCTAGTTTCAGAAAACAGAGATGATTCTTTACGAGCCAACTTGATTAATTTCAAAAGTTACATAGCTTATTTGACCGACTTTTTAACAAATTTAATGAAACTAATCTACAGCTCCAATGAGATGAGCTGAATTTAATAAAAACAAAAGTTGTTATTTCTGTGTTTGTGTCAAAACTTGTCCTGTACAAATGAAACTTAGGACAAAGAGAACTCAGCCAGTTTCCAAATCTATCAACACTGGAAAAATGTGATGGAGACATGCTTAGCTATTGTCAGCACTTGAAGGCTCTCCATTGTAATTTAAACCAACGATTTAAAGATATTCTTGAAATGAAAATACCTGATTGGGTTTTGGACCCATTTTTAAGTACAAACATAGAAGAATCTTTTTTAAAATTACAAAGAACTGATAGAAGTAACAACAAATGAAGAATTGAAATTAAATTCAAAAATGGGTACCAACAGTTCTGGTTGCAAAAGCAGATGCTCCTACTTTATCCTGGATTGTGGGCTGTAGTAAAAAAAGTTTTTAATTGCATTTCCATCATCATATTTAGTGGAATGTGGGTTCAGTGTGGTCACAAATCTTTAAACCAACTGCAAATAGCTGTAATAAATTTAGTTTAATCCTTTATCCAAGTGTTTGCAAACAAAGTTTGCGCCTGAAAATATCTTCAGGACTGAGGTAAGATAGCAACACCGGGCAACTCACAGCAAAGGTGGAGCAAGCTAACATCACTCCTATTGCAGTATCTCCTATAATGCAAAACACATCTCCTTGCGGATATGTATAATGTTATACATTAAGGGAAGGGCCACTACCCATGCTAGTTTCGACCTTTATTGAGGTCTCATCAGTGGGAGCCAGGCCCAGACCTTACCTCAATCCTGAAGATATTTTCAGGCGCAAACTGTGTTTGCAAACACTTGGATAAAGGATTAAACTAAATTTATTATAGTCTAACCAAGTGAAAAATAAACTTTCTGCAAATAGCTGATCGTGGTGATTTAAGAATGCTGCTGCCAAGTATAGAGCCAAATATTAATAAATTGGTAGCAGCACACCAGGCTCATCCTTCTCATTAGGATTGTTTTTAATATTACTGATCATTATTTACTAAATAACGATCAGTAATATTTTTTCTTTTCACAAAATCACAAATAAATTATTTTATATTTTTTACATATGTGCAATTTATGTTTTTTTTTCTTAATTTTAATAGTGTTATTAAATTTTCAGCTTCAACTTGTCCTGTCTTTATGTGCAATTTATGTTTCTTTTGTTGATTTCAATAAATAGTTTTAAAATTTCAGTTCTAAGGTGTCTTATTTCCAAAATTCAAAAATCTCTTCTAGATGCATAATAAAATGCAAATTTGTTTCTGTATTTATCTGTTTGTTCACTTAAAACTTGAGAACTGCTGATCCAATTTCCATATGATTTTCTTTTATATGTATCAGGTAGAGCTGGTCAGGTCTTAGAAAGTAGTTTCTTGGGGGGGATGGATGAATAAATTATTTTTGGAAAAGGGGGCAGTAAGCCAAATAAGTTTGTGAACCGCTGATCTAGAGTATACACATATCTACAAAGAATCAAACTGTGTTATAATCTACATTGTATGATAAAGTCACAGAAATTTGGATAACTGTTAACACTAATGGCCTTAATTCTGGTGAAAAAATAAAACTTTATTACATCAAAGTTCGAGTCCTCTTATCTGTTTGGTACAAATCATTAAGAGATATATTAAGCATCAAGCTAGAGAACAATGCTATTACATAATTACTTAGTTACTTACAGATAAATTAAAACACTATAGTGGTGGCCAATAAGGGCTGAAATTATTGCTTAAAGTCCTAAAGTAAAGATTTGATGAAGAACTTGAAAAAAAAACTTATTTAGGCAGAATGTGTGTCATCCAAATTCTTGGAATTTCTATAAATGTTACTGCAAAACACAATGGAAAAAAGAAAAGATTATTTCACAACAGCATGTAAACAGATCACTTCTATACTGGTTATTAACATTATGCCATTAAATAGGAAAATAAGTATGGTATGAATAACTGTAAAAAATATTCAAATGTACTTATTTAAACTTGACTATTGCAAGAGTACACTAAACACTTTATATATATGTGTTTATATATGTTTATAAAATTTTGCAAGATGATTTGGATAGATTGGAGGTCTGGGCTAAGGAGAATGGATGTCAATTTAATGTGGCAAAATGTAAGGTTATACATTTTGGGGTGAAAAGATTAGCAGCAGTTTACTACATTGGTGGAACTGTACCCCAGGAAATTGATGAAGCACGAGATTTAGGAGTGTTGGTGGATAAGGAGTTGAAGTTTAGGGGGGCACATTGCAAAAGTGGCCAAATCAGCTCATCAAATCACTTGGTTGCTGAAGACTACGTTGACAAGCAGAGACAAGCAGGTTATTGTTCCTCTGTATCGAGCCTTGATAAGACCCCCATCTCGACTACTGTGCCCAGATTTGGTCACCTAGGTTTCTTCTTGATGGGGAGGAGGTTGAGAGGATCCAGTGGCGAGTGACCAAGATGATAGTAGGTCTGTGGAATGAACCTTATGAGAACAGGTTGAGGATTTGTGGGTTGCAGAAATTGGTTGATAGGTGGAGGAGGGGAGATATGATTGAGACATTCAAATTACTGAAGGGTTTCTATAAAATTAATTCAGAAGTTATTTTTGAGAACAGGGCTGGTTGTGGGAGGACTAGGGGACATCCATGGAAACTGGGCAAAAATGTGGTTAGTAAGAGTGTTAGAGCTGGGTTCTTTACTTTTAGAGTGGTGAATAAGTGGAATGGGCTGCCAGAGTCTGTGGTGGATGCTGTGACAGTGAATGATTTTAAGGCGAGGTATGATAGATACTATATGAATGTCGAATAGTTGTGATGAATATGATTTGGGGCCTCCCTCGATGAGTCTAAGGACTCCCTGGAGTTGCCCGTAATAATGATAATAATAATAATAATAATAATATATGAATGCCATCCACAAGAGGTTGTAAACTTATAGTACATTACAATGTTCTCTTCTATGTCAGGGAAGCAAATGCACTTCCTTGGTGTAGAGGGATGCCAAGAATTGCTTAGATTGATTGTGTGTGTGTGGGGGGGGGGATTTGATATCTTGGCAGAGTCAAATTTAAAAATTTTAAAAATTACATACTACTGATCTACAGCTGTGTTAATTAAAAAACACACTTCGTTAGTGTGCTGTCTTTGACAGTGAGTGGCAGACCAAATCTCATTTGTGAATGTGCAGCTAAGAGGAAACACTGGTACATTAATATCACTGTTAGGCTAAAGGATTTTCTTTATTTTTATTTTTATTATTTTTTATTTGTTTTTTTTACATAACCTAGAAACCATGCTCATTGAGATCAAACAGAACTTTTTACTTTGGGCCTCCAACAGGGATGGTGGACTCACACTAGTAATGAAGTTCATCTCCACTTAAAGATTCACAAACATTCATGCCTGTAGTAGTATTTGAATATGTGATATATTAGAGAATGGAGACATTGTCCACTTTGCCAAACACCATCAGCTTACTAGCTGGCCTGGTTGGCCGAGTGGTTAGCATATCTGCTCTCCAGCCAAAAGGCTGTGGGTTCGAATCCCACCGTGGGCATGGTTGTTTGTGATTGTCTGTGAAAATGCTAGTGGTGGTGGGTGATAGATGCCATGTAGATGTTGGTGGAGTGGTGGAGATGGAGAGTTGTAGAGTAGGTCCCTCCCTGGATGAGTCTTTGGACTCCCTGGAGGTGTTATGAAATAATAATAATTATTATTACCATGAATCATCAACGTTATCATCAAATTACTGATACCTATTCTCGAAGAGTGTAAAAGATACAATGACAGTACTACATGAAAAGTTTACATTACTAAAAATTTGTACTGACAATTTTCTTCCAAGTTAATCTGTTATTTTTTAAGATTTCATTCATTATTGACAGATCTATTCTAGTCTTCTAAAGCACTCTTGCTGCATCATACCATCTTGATCTTGGTTTTCCTCTGAGTCTTTTCCTGCTATCCTGGCATTAAACACTTCTTTTGATAATTTTTCCACAGACATTTTGGAAAGGTGATACCATACAACCTGAGATTAGCTCTTTTCACACATTCCTGAATACCATTCCTTTCTAATTCTAAGTCATCATTTTAATATGATTTGCCACTGATGCCATCTGTCATTTGCCTAATTTTTCTCAAACTCCCATATCTGTGGTCTCCAATTTTCTCCATTCAACTATTTTATTTCTAATCCAGCTCTCAGACCCATAAGATAAATTTGGTTAGAACACTGTCTTCTATGCAGCTACTTTGGTAGTTAGACTAAAATCTCTCTTATTCCATATAAATCTATTCAGTTAATTTGCTATCATACTATCTTTGCAAATAACTTTGTCTATTTCCATATTTAATTTGCCTTCTTCACTAAATATTGTGCCTAAATAGCTGAAAAGTATTATTTATTTTATAGGTTTCCCATTCAAGATGAAGCTGATGTTTACAATAATCCTGCCTATTTTTGCAATCTTTGTCTTTTTCTTGCTCATACAAAAGAAAATAGATTAAGTCCTATCGCTATAATAATCATTATTAAAATAATGTGTGAGCACTTTTTTTTTTAATATATGACTCCCACCCAAGAAATTTTTATGTAAACTAGTACATTTTGTGCTGTGGGCAAACTAATGATTTTTTTATTACTTTTTTCCATATTTTTATTTAGTCTGGAAACCCTGCTCTAGAAAGAGCAGTGAGCTATTTTAAACCTCCAGTGGTCACACAGGCCAATGAAATTTATTTCCCACCTAAAAACAATCATAAACATCCATTCCCATGGCAGGATTTGAATCCACAGTCTGTTGAGCAAATGTACTAACCACTCGGTCAGTGTTTAGTATATTTGGAAAGCTGCTTTTACATCAGCCAGCCATGTAAAAGCAGCTAAAAGAGGACTCTAAAAATGTGTGTGTGCGCACGCCAAACTTTTTTTTAAAATGTTCAGAATGACAGCCAAAATCATTTGATTATTTTTATTTTACAAGTTTGAATTTGGTCATCTTGAAGCTGAAGTAGCCTAAAAACATCTGCAAAGTAAAGGCAAGAATAATATGAGTGAATTTGACTATTCTAAAAGAAAAAGTTCAAACCTTACAAGATCACTCTTAGAGATGAACCTCATTCTAGACAGCAGCTAGAAACTGACCCTGAGGCATCATACTAAAGCTATTGAAGATATTCAACATTACATGCACCCTCACATATAGTTAGCAAAACTTGGCACTTCTTCACAAGCTCAGCAAGTCCAACAGAACAACAGAAGCAACTGAAATGTTCCATATGAAATAAAACAAGCTCTGCATGCTAATATCTGCAGAGAACTCAATACAAATTCTTGGAAATGAACATTTTATCAAACAAACTGTTACTGCAATGAAAACATGCACATTTAATATACTTTAACAACCCAAACACACAAAATCAGTGGATCATCCAGGTGAGAGAGAATTTCTGGTTCTGTTAAGAGAATGGTTTAAGAATAAGGTCATGTTATGAGTTTGGCAAAATTTCAAGTAAACAGTCCACTTGGACTTAGTTCAGAAGGGCAGGTCACCAATGCCAACCTCTATTCTAAACAAACTGAGCATGTGCATGGTGTGTATACAGCATGCGCATGCTCAAAAACCAAGCCAAGCAATGCAGTATATACACATAAATAAAATTACAGCAAAGGTTATAGCAGTACATAAATAGTCAAAGAGAAATTAGTACACAATATGATGCATAAAAATTAAGTTTAACAATGCCGTATATATATATATATATATATATATATATTTAAACAAAATTACAGTCAAATGTGTTTGTATAAATTAATTCTTTGTAGAATGTTAAAAACATCATGCAGTCTGCTTGAATGTATATGGTTTGGCTAGATAGGTAAAAAATTTCATTCCTCTCTCATGTAAAGTGCTGGCACTCCACCAGAATATGACAAATAGTAAGACATGTATCATTTTTCACAAATGGGAGGATTAGCTGTCAGTAAGTAAGAATGTGTAAGATAACTGTCACCTATGTGGAGCCCAGCAAGAAAACAACTTCCTCTCTTCTCTTTCTACGTTGATCATTTCAGGATTAATGTCATATAATTTGTTTCACAATGCTTCCTGCCATTATGACTGCCACTGGGCAATTAGCTTTGATATTATCAAGTGCCTGGAGTCTATGGTACTGGGAGAAATTATGAGCTGATCTAGCAGCTGCATCTGTAGTCTCATTTCCCGTAATTCCAATATGTTTGGGAATCCAGCATAACTGAACATCAAAATTAAGGGTTTTCATTTTGTACAACAGGTGTAACATCTCATACAGCACTAGATGTGGATTTATACATAGGAGAGGAGATAGCATGTAAAGAGCCCAATGAGTCTGTATAAATTACACACTTTTGGTAGTAGTTTTCTTTTATATGCTCAGGTACAAGCTGAATGGCATGCAACTCTGTATAATTACTGCAATCAGGCGGGATCTGGTTAGAGATAGTAATGTCAGGAAACACTGCAGCACAGCCAACACAGGTATCAGTTCTTGAGCCATCAGTATAGATGGGCAAGAAATCAGAGTGGGCTGTTCTGTGTGCATTAAACAATTGCAAGTAGACAGATGATGGAGTATGAGAATTCTGTGGTTGACAAAGTGAAAGGTTGCAGAATGGAGTGCAAAACTTCCATGGAGGGAGACTCTTATGATTGGTGTAGACAATGTTGTCAACATTCGTGCAAACAGCTTGCACGGTCTCTTTAACATTCATACCAAAAGGATGTATGGTAGTCCGACGTGTGTGATACTGAGCTTCCAAACATAGAGAAAAGAGACTAGTCTGTGTCGGATGATCTGAAGAGACTTTATCCTTAGGACATGATTAAGAGACAAGTGTTTTCTTCTAAGTGATAGAACTGGTTCATTTGCTTCAACATAAAGATTTTGAGTGGGTGATGTAGGAAAGACACCAGTAGTTATCCATATACCCTGATGATGGATGGGATGCAACCATCACAGGCTGTTCTGCCTTTCACCACCATAGATTTGAGACCCATAATCCAGCTTTAACATATAAGTACACGATAAACACGAAGCAATACAGATCAATCAGCTCCTCACTGAATAGAAGAATAGAGTGTGAAGGAGATTCAATGCTGTCTTGTACTTTTCTCTTAGTTAATGAATGTATGCAAGGAATGTCAGTTTTCTGTCAAAGATGAGTTCCAAGAACTTGGTGTCTGTAGCTGTTGGAATAACAGTTCGTCCCATTCTTAATTCAGGATCTGGGTGAAGAGTGCATTTTCGACAGAAGTGTATACAGGCACTTCTTTCTGTTGAAAACCTGAATCCACTACTAAGAGCCCACAAAGAAACATGATCAATTCTTTGCTGAAATTTTCTTTCAATTACCCTCATGTTATGAGAGCAACAGTAAATTGTAAGGTCATCAACATGTACGTCATTGTCTACAGTGGGAGGAAGCTGTTCAATGATTGAATTAACTTTGATAGCTTAAGAGGGTGTTCCCCAAGTGTGGAACACCCTGTTCTTGATATGGCTGAGATAGTATACTTCCCACTCTGACTCGGAAAGTTCACCTGAACAGAAAGTTTTTAATAAATACAGGTCGGTATCCTCTGAGACCTAGGTTATAGAGGTCTTTTGATATGCCATATCTCAAGGATATGTCATAAGCTTTTTCCATGTCAGAGAAAATTGAAAAGATGTTCTTGCAGAAATGCATCTCTTATGCAAGTTTTTAAATGAACCAAATGGTCTAAAGTTGAACAGTGTCTTCAGAAACCACATTGTATATTGGAGAGAAGATCACTGCTTTGTAAATACCAGAGAAGTCCATTAATCATTTTCTCTAATATCTTACAAAGACAGCTGGTCAGAGCAATAGGTTGATAATTATTTGCTTGTGTTGGATCCTTTCCTGGTTTTGGGATAGAAATCACAACTGACTTATGCCAAGAATCCGGAAACTCTTCCTCTGCAAGTATTCTATTGTATATTAAGAGAAGGAGATCCATAGAAGATGATGGTATATGTTTTATCATTTCATAATGGATGTCATCAGGCACTACTGCACTAGGTTGAGACATTAAAAGAGCTCTTTTTACTTCCTCCTTAACAAATGGACAAGAAATCAGAGTGGGCTAAAGATAAATTTTTCTACCAATGAGCTTGAGCCATGCAATCAGACTCAAGCTCATTGGTAGAAAAATTTATCCTTTGCTTCTCTTCCTGCTCTTTCAGTGCTAAAAATTCAGGAGGATATGAAGCTGTTGCTGAGATTCTGGCAAACCTTTCTTCAAAAAGTGTCTGCAATAGCTTTGAGATCAGCAATAACACTTCCATTATGGTCTAATTCCAGATTTTATCCTATATAATTTCTGCACTGGTATTTACCTCATTTGTTTAATCAATGAGGTTGGATCCAAGATTGTTTTTGACTCTGATATCTCACATAATGTGCTTTGGCCCGAGCACGCTTAAAAGCTATTAAGTGGTGAGGAATCTACAAAATATACCCCATGCTCTATGTTGATCTTTTTTTTGGCTGTCTGGCATTCTGGATTCCAGCAAAGCTTTCGATAGAGTGGAAATCGAGATAATGTTCTTGGAATGGAGGTTGTTGCTGCTTGGACAATGCAGTCTGGTATATACTTTATACTAGACTGCATTGTCCATTGTTTAATGCATTAAATTTTGCAAGATGGGAAAAAGTGTTCCAGTCAGTCTGGTCCATTTTTCATATGGGCATCTGTGGCATCTGAGTCAAAGAATTTATAAAATTGATTCAAACAGGCACCCTTTGATAGCCAACAAACTTCTGTATGGAGCAGCAAGCAATTGAATTCTTCATCATTTTCAGTACAAAGTTGTTCAAACAATCTGTCATTCAATGAATGACTTTTGATTTTGTTGACTGCTGTAATTACATAATGTAATGACCCGTGTAGGCGATCACTCAGGTATTTGGCAACTAAATGTTGACAATGAATCACACAGTGTACAGTGAATACATTTGGCACCACCTCTTTGAAATATGCAATGAAACCGCAATGCCTTCCTATCATCACTGTAGCACCATCGTTAGCAACTGACATTAAAACAGCAATAAGTAACACTCTCAGGGGACCCTGTAACCCCTAGAGAGTGCGTCCCCTGGGTGGCAGATACGGGAGCCCACCATGTGTGTGTGTGTGTGTGTGTGTGTGTACATGCGCGTGCGTGTGTGTGTATATATATATGGTGGGGTGGTCCGAATATACTGAATAAGGACTCGTGGACCAACAGGGCCATAAGGGGCAATCATCTTGATTGTAAGGGAAGCGGCACTCCCATGGACTCCTAGCTGGATCTATCCTCTCCTTCTTCTACTTTGAGGAAGACCCACTTACTTTAATCTTTCCTATAAGGCCTTATCAGCCAACTCTTCTTACTTTATGACCCTTGTGCTATTAGAGTACTCGAGGGCCATGGGGTCTTTTCATTTCTGACCTTACAACTATGTCCTCTCTATAAACCTTATTATATTTCTTCTATAATCTACCCTTTCCCCTTCAATATACCCTATTCCTCCTATGGGTTTAAATTCGGAAGAAGGTGAGTTCAGAAGCCTTAAGGTAGCAGCCCTACTGCTGAACTATTCCATCATCAGGCTAGTCCCCTGACATGGAGAACATAACCATACTTGTAAGCTGACAGAAAAAGATAATCGGATTGAATCTATGGGAAACGACCCTGGAATGGAAAAGGGAAAACGAAAATGGAAACGACAAAATATAATACACATAGCAAGCTGGAATGTAAGAGGAATAGCATATAAAGAAATAGAATTAGACCAGTTATTAAATGAAAGAAATTTAAAAATAGCAGTAATCACTGAAACAAAAAAGAAATTAAAAGGAACTATGAGAACTGAAAATTTTAATGTGATATACAGTGGAGTCGACAGAGACCAAAGAGCACAAGCAGGAGTCATGATTTGGATTCATAACTCCCTTTCAAAACAGTTAAAACATTATAAATTATGGAATGAAAGAATAATAGAAGCTAGAATAAAAATAGATAGAGGCTATTTAACAATAATTGGTTTATATACCCCAGAAGAAGGAAGAGAACAGGATAATATTGATTTTTATAATCAGCTACAAAACATATATAATAAAATAAATAAAAATGATTACATAATTTTAGCAGGAGACTTAAATGCAAGAATTGGAAACACGAAAATTAATAATAATATAGGAATACATGGAGAACACACTCTAAACAGAAATGGTAAAAAATTGATTGACTTTGTAGTTTATAATAACCTAAAAATAATGAATTCCTTCTATAAACATAAAGACATACATAAATATACTTGGGCAGCCAGAGGATGGAAATCGATATTAGATTACTTCATATTAAATGAAAAGACATCAAAATTTTCACTAGATGTTAGAGTTCACAGAGGATATGATATGAAATAAGCAGTGACCACTTCCTTGTTAAAATAAAATTAAGATTACCACCTAAATGGCTACAAGTAACAAGAACAGAAAGAAAAATTGAAACATTTGTTTATAAAACTAGACTATTGAATGACACAAATGTACAATGGCTATATGAACAAAGAATTAACCAGTATCTAGATAAAATAAAACAACATGAAGAAATAGAAATAGAATGGCTTAATATAAAAACGATACTAAATGCCGCAGCAAATGAAAGCTTAGGAAAGACCAAAAAATTCAATAAAAGAAAAAAACTGAAGATCTGGGATGATACAATCAAAGAAATAATCAAAAAGAAAAAAGAAGCCTATCACAAATGGTTAAGCAGTAAAAGATTAGAAGATGAAATAGAATATAAAAGAATAAGAGCCATAGCTAAAAGAGAAGTCAGAAAAAGACTTAGAGAATCATGGAATAAATTGGTTTCTAATTTAGAACATGATTTATATAAAATAAGACCCAATGTATATAAGATTTTGAAACACCTAAATGCAGATACCAAAGAAAACATAAAATTAAAAACTGAATTGAAATTAGAAGAATTTCTAAATTACTACACAGAACTGTGGACAGACAAATATTTTAAAAAAGACAACTGGCAAACAATTAACGAAAATGAAAAGGAAATAACTGAAGAAGAATTAGAAATCAGCTCCTGAAAGAAACAAGAAACGGAAAATCACCTGGAGAAGATAAGCTAGGTTCAGAACTATATAAATACGCAGGAACAAGATTCAAAGGAAGACTCCTATTATTTTTAAATAAAATTTACTCAACTGGTATCCCCCCCAATAGAATGGAAAAAAGCAAGTGTGATTCCTATCTTTAAGAAAGGTAATAGAGATGACCCTAAAAACTATAGAGGTATCAGTATACTAAATTCATGTTACAAAATATATAGCAGAATCTTAAATAACAAACTAATGAAATATTCCGAAAACTTTATTCTAGAGGTACAAAATGGATTTAGAAAAGGACGATCATGTATAGACCCAGCCTTCTGCCTAAAATTAATAATAGAGAAAAGAAGAGAATATAATTTAGAAACACATATTGCATTTATTGACTTTGAAAAAGCATTTGACAAAGTTAAAAGAAACATATTATTTAACATATTAAAAGAAAGACAAATACCAAATAATATCCTAAAAGCTGTCACAAGTATATATGAAAATAATCAAATACAAATAAGATTAAATCACGAGCTATCATATACAAGAGAGATAAACCAAGGGGTCCAACAGGGATGTCCCCTCTCAGCAACTCTTTTTAATATCTACTTAAATGAAATAATAATAAAATGGAGTAAAAACTTACATCAAGGAATTAAACTTTCACCTACAGTTAACTTAAACACTCTCCTCTTTGCAGACGACCAAATAATAATTACAAATTCTGAAGATAACTTACAGAAAGCTATTTTAAATCTAAATGAGATATCCAAAGATTATGGTATGATAATAGCAACGGAAAAATCAAAAACTATGGCCTTTAAAGGACAAGATCCAGCAAGAACTAAAATAGTATTAGATAACAAGATCTTAGAACAGGTGAATTCATTTAACTACCTAGGATGTATGATCACTTATGAAAATGAAAAAGATATAAACATAAAAATTGCAAAATATTTAAAAATAACAGGAGTAATTAACTCTATATTTAAACCAAACCTAGTTCAAAAACAAACCAGGCTAAAAGTATACAATACATTAGCCCTACAGGTCTTAATGTATGGAAGCGAAATCTGGATAATAAAACAAAAAGACAAACAGAGATTAACAACAGCAGAAATGAAGTTTATGAGAAAAACTGCAAAGTATACCCTATTTGATCACAAAAGAAACGAAGATATTATGAAAGAATTAACCCAAGAACCAGTAATTGAAAAAATTAAAAAATATAAACATAAATGGATGGAACACATTCAAAGAATGAAAACAGAAAGATTACCAAAACAAGCCTTAAAGTACAAGCCATTAGGAAAAAGAAAACCAGGACGTCCTCTTAAACGATTCAACGATGACTTCTAAGGCCGGAACAGGCCATACTAGGCTTAAATCCTTGATACGTATGATGATAATGATGATTTCTTTTTCTTTAAAAAACTCTTCCAATGCATGAAATATCAGTTCTCTTTTAGTGTCAGTTAGCAAATTTTTAGCAAATAATAATTCTTGGCAAATTTTTTCTTCTTTTATGTATCATACATATGCTAAAAGTAAGGCTTCATTTCTTGGTAAGTAGACTTATCAAGTTGTATAGAGAGCTGGTTGTTTTTAAATACTCACATTCTGGGCAATTTCATCAATTCTTCGTTTCAGTGTATTATTGTTCAAAGGAATTTTCTTGATAATATCAGGTGCTGACTTATGCGGTACATTGTGTATGACCTCACTAACAGCTGGTAGAATTAGTTCTTCATCAACATTATGCAATTGTTATATAAAATGTTGTAAGAGGGTGTACAACCCATCATTATCTAGTTTGGATGCTGCTGAAAACATACCTGCCAATGTTGGTTGTTTCAAAAATTTTTCTTTAAGTGCTTGAAAATATGATAAATCTTTATTTTTTTTGTCAGCATGACTTTTGTCAAATGTTCTTCTAGTCTTGAAGGCTTCATAAATTCATTTGAAAAAACTTTTTGACAAATCAGGCATATTGGTAATGTTTTGTTTGTAGGTGACTGAATAAAGCTGCATTTCAAATATTCAATGTTATATTGTCTACATTTCTTCGTAGGTTCAGCCATGGTATTATCTGTAAAAAAGTTAAATTTACGAAATTGCTAGAATGCAGTTTCTCACATACCTAAACCAAATTATTTTTACAAGAAAAGGTATAAAAATATGTGAAACCTGCTGTTTTATTGGAACAACAATTATTTGCTTTGTGTGTAATCCATGTTTAGTCCCGAAGGCGTGGAAAGAGGGGAGAATAGTTTCACTGCATAAAGGAGGATCCAAGACTATGGTGGCAAATTACCGACTGATCAGCATATCAGGAGTCATTGTCAAGGTCTTGGAGAAAGTAGTCAAGGGAAAAATACAGGAATGGATTGATGAAAATGAGATACTGTACAGGGCTTTGTGAAGGGTAGATCATGCCTCAGTAACTTGCTCAAGTTTTATAACAAGGTGACGGCAGAACTGGATAAGGGAAATGGGTTTACAGTGATACTGCTGGACCTGGCAAAAGCGTTTGACAGGATACCACATGGAATTCTAATCCGTAAACTGCAACATATGGGAATGGATATAGGGTTGGTGAGATGGATAGGTGGGTGGTTGATGGAGAGATATTAAAGAGTAGTTTATTCAGGAGTAGAGTCCAAAAGATGGCCTGTGACTAGTGGTGTGCTGCAGGGTTCTGTTCTTGGACCACTGCTGTTTAATCTGTTCATTAACAATATAGGGAAGGATCTAAGTGGAACAGTTCATTTGTTCACTGATGATGCAAAGTTGGGTAGGGCGATAGTGAATGCAGAAAATGTCAAAGTCTTGCAGGATGACTTAGATTGATTGGAGTTCTGGGCTAAGGAGAATGGATGTCAATTTAATGTGACAAAATGTAAGGTTATGCATTTTGGGGTGAAAAGATTAGCAGCAGTTTACTACATTGGTGGAACTGTACTCCAGGAAATTGATGAGGCATGAGATTTAGGAGTGTTGGTGGACAGGGAGATGAAGTTTAGGGGGCACATTGCAAAAGTAGCTAAATCAGCTCCTCACCTCACTTGGTTGTTGAAAAATACCCTGACGAGCAGAGACAAGCAAGTTATTGTACATCTGTACCGAGCCCTGATAAGACCTCATCTCGACTACTGTGCCCAGATTTGGTCACCTCGGTTCCTTCTTGATGGGGAGGAGGTGGAGAGGATCCAGAGGCGAGTGACTAAGATGATAGCAGGTCTATGGAATGAACCATATGAGAACAGGTTGAAGATTTGTGGGTTGCAGAAACTAGTTGATAGGTGGAAAAGGGAGATATGATTGAGACATTCAAATTGCTAAAAGGATTCTATAGGATTAATTCAGAGGATATTTTTGAGATCAGGACTGGTAGCGGGAGAACTAGGGGACACCTATGGAAGCTGGGCAAGAGTGTGGTTAGCAGGGGTGTTAGAGCTGGGTTCTTTACTTTTAGAGTGGTAAATGAGTGAATAAGCTGCCAGAGTCTGTTGTGGGTGCTATGACAGTGAGCGAGTTCAAGGCAAGGTATGATAGATACTGTGAGAATGTCGAATATTTGTGTGGACATGATGTTTAGGGCCTCCCTCGATGAGTCTGAGGACTCCCTGGAGTAGCCTGAAATAATAATAATAATAATAATAATGTAAGTAAGGTACCGACTAGGTATCGAATATGCACTAAAATTTGTAGGCACTACATCAAGTTGCTAACTGCTTGTCACACAATTCAGAAACAATCTAAAACTGATTTCATACATCTCACATATTTGTGGTATTGTACAGTGAACAAGTCATAACATGCACATGTTCCTGCCGATGCTTACTGGACTTGTAAAATCCCGATCATTCAAAAATGTGTGCCCGCCAACACTTTTCTTAAGACCTGTCATCAGACTGCAATGTTGATTGGCTGTAACTTGCATTTCATGTTTTCTTGGAAAATAAAGCAAGCATTATGACCTTTACTTACGTTATTCAACAGTTATATCATCAAAATGTTTGATGATAAATTTTTTTCAGCACCCAATTTTTGTCCTTTATGCTTTCACTCCCCCCCCCCTTTTTTTTTTTTGATCCAGGGAAGCTACTACTGTCCCTTGGATTGTTCCAGCACCCCCAAGGAGGCAGTACTGCCCATTTTGGGAACCACTGCCCTAGATGATGACCTTGATATGAAGGTCAAAACATCAGGTGATTATTTTGGTTTATGTTAAACCAAACTTTTACTATCACACGGTAGTTGTCGAAAGTTTTTTCACTTGGTTATACTATAAATTAAAGATGTCAAGAAATTATATTCTTGGTTTCATCCTTTAACCAAGTGTAAGCAAACAAAGTTTGCATGCAAAGTAACTTCACAACTGGGCTACTTGTGTAGAGAGGCTGATGATTTCACATCAGTTGCCTTAGTATCCCATAATGCAATGAACATATCCTCACAGAAATATAATGCTATGCATTGTGGGAAGGGCTATTATCCAGCATTATACATGTCTGTAAGGATATGCTCATTGTGTGTGCCTGTTTCCTCATAAAGAGGTCATCAACACTTTCTCTACATTGATGTCAATGCACCATCTCCTGAGCCACTGCTCTAATTCTGAAATTCTGAATTGTCCTATTGTTTGTTTGCTTTTTAGCTGGTATATTCTACATTGGATGCAAAGTGGAATCTTATGTCTAGCTGTATCCCTAAATATATGGCAGTTGTCTAGCAGGGGATAGGGTTGTCAGTCATGATTATTATTATTATCTTAAGACCCCATAGAGTGAAAGACTCATCTAGGAGAACCTTTTGTCATACACACAGCTCATCATACTGCACCTTAAATGCACTCAAATTCTCTGCAGACACCACACTTTCAGGCACGGCATTCCAATCATTCACAACTCTGCATGCAAAAAACCTGTTTCTCACTCCCCTGCTCACACACTCCTTATACAGCTTCCAGCGATGTCCTCTAGTTCTCTGATTTCCCAGTGTTTGCTGTAAAATTCTCCAACACTGATCCTATAACAACCCCTTACTAACTTGGGGGGTCTCTGTCATATCACCCCTCTCCCTCCTATCCACTAGAATGTAAATTGCATCTTCTCAACCTTTCCCAAAAATCAACATTCCAGAGATCAGAATCTATCTTAGTAAGTCGTCTCTAGACCCTTTTCAACATCTCTGCGTCCTTTTGAAAACAGGTGACCAAATCTGTGCACAGAAGTCCAATGTGTGGCCTAATCAAAGCCTTATAGAATGAAACAAGAATCTCCTTACTTCTACAAGTCAGTGTCCTCTACATCATTCCCAAAATTCTTTGTGTTGTCCTCATAATGACCTTTGCCTTCAGGGTGCCCATTTCCTCTTAAAGAGAACATCAACACTTTTATCTCTTATCTGCATTGATGTCAATGCATTACCTCCTCTAATTCTTAGGGATCAAGCTAGTATTGCAGTGTCATCTGTGTATAAAGCCACTGTTGTGGTGGCCAGGTGAGGGATGTCAGCCATATAGATGGCAGGAGTAAAGGTGATAGTATGGTACCCTGGAGGAACTCCTTGTATAATCCTGCATTTGGATATTACTTTCTCTGTAGTTTCACACAAAGCTTCCTATCCTCAAGATAGGAACTGATAATGTTAGTCAGGGCTAATGGGAGTTTGACATTGATTCATTTATGGCATAGTCTTCTATGCCAGACCTTGTTGATTGCCTTTGCAACTTCGAGAAAGATGGTACCAGTGTGATGTCTCCAATAGTGTCCCACACTGATGTATTCTACGACTCTGACAATTTGAATGACAATGAAAATCAATCTTACAGCAGCACTGTGAATGGCTAATTTTTGGCAGTAGTGGCATTGCACATTGGATACTGATACCCTTCAGCATAAAAATTTTGGCTTGATGGTCATTTTGCTGATAGTTGTGAGGTCAAAGGTCTCATGCTGCTCTTTACTGATTTTGACTAGCACAAGCATCATTAGTCAGTTGTCTGCTCTCACCATGCAGCTTACTTTGATGGGCTGTAGTCTGTGATATTAGAGATTGACTGCCACTTTTCAGTTGTCACTGACTCAGTGATATCACACAGCACCACCTTCATATTTTGTTTTGTTTTGTTTTGTTTTCAAGGCATTAGTATGGTATGGAACTCTTTTTTCATCAGTGAATTTGGTGATTGCGCAATAATCAGCTGCTGTCTGCGGTTGAATGTGGATCCTTTCATTGGTGTTCTTAGCCCTAAGATACCAAGGTAGAATTAATGCAGAAATAACATATTATCCATATACAAGTGGTAGAAAGGTATAATTATTCAAATATTTTAAGTCAGACACAGATGTAGAAAGTTTTTTATTTCACTTGTATACAAAGTAAATATCACATCCTCTAATAATTTTTTAAAGATGCAATTAGATAATTTCAAAATGTCAACAGAAATGACTGTTAAATTGCCCATGTTTCTATGTACATATGATCAAATCTATTGAAACTAAAATATGTTCATTATTCAGCATGTTCTCTCTTTCAGAGTGAAAATATTGACATATATTTATGTATTTTAATGAGTACTGTACTAAAATATTCACGTTTTCTTTTATTATTATTTTTAGTATCCCCTTATTTAAAGACACTCTCTATGGTTGCAAGCACCAAGCTTCTACATTTATTAGAGGTAAGAACTTTTAACTATGTATAAATAGGAATTTTTTTTTGCCTGGAAGGAAATAAATTATGGATATATTTCTTATCATAGGAAATACGAGGGTTGTCTGAAAAGTTCTTGGCCTAACAATGAAAAAACAAATTTATAATTTCAAAATTATTTTTATTTTTCAACATAATCTCCCTTAAGACTAATACATTTATTCCAGCGATGCTCCAGCGCCATTATCCCATCCCTGTAGTGGTTCTCAGTAAGATCTGCAAAATACCCCTCCAAAGCTGCAATCACCTCTTGATTCGAAGAAAAACGCTGACCAGCGAGGAAGAGCTTTAGTTTAGGAAAGAGATAGAAGTCAGAGGGCACCAAATCTGGGGAATAGAGTGGATGTTCCAATAATTCATAGTGCAGATCCCTTAATTTCCCATTGCCAAAATACGTTTGTGAGTAGGTGCATTGTCCTGATGAAAGATGATTTTTTTCTACAAACTGGGTCTTTTCTCACAATTTTTTTTGTCTAGTCTGGTTAAAAGATGGTAATAATATTCCCCAGTTATTGTTTTACCCTTTTCAAGATAATTAATAAACAAAATGCCTTTAGCATCCCAAAACACCAATCTCATGACCTGTCCTACTGATGGAACCGACTTTGTTCTTCTTTGGCGCTGAACTACCAGCTTCTGTCCACTGTTTTTGACTGCTGTTTGGATTCTGGTGTGTAATGGTGAATCCAGGTCTCATCCATAGTAATAAATCGACCTACAAAATCAGTTTTATTTTTGTTAAAATACTCCAAGCACTGTTCAGAGATTTTCATGCGAGTTCGTTTTTGATCTGCTATGAGCAAGCGTGGCACCCATCAAAGCTTTTTCATTTGCAATTCTTCATGCAAAATATAGCCTACAAATTCTTTTAAAATGCCTATAGTCTCAGCAATTTCATGCACTTTGACTCACCCGTCATCCAATACCATATCGTACACTTGATCAATGATTTCTGGTGTTGTTACATTTTTTTGGATGTCCTTCACTTGGATCATCTTAATGGCTGGTACGGCCACGTTTAAACTCGACAGCCCATTTCTTAATGGAGAAGAGTGCCCATAACTTTTATGAACTTTGAATGAATTTCTTTTAGCATTAAACCTTCTTTTACAAAGAATTTTATAACTGCAGGATACTCAATTTTATCCATTTCAAGGGATACACGTGGATCATCTTCAAGGCTGGTATGGCCACATTTATACTCGGCAGCACATTTCTTAATTGTCAAAAATGAAGAAGAAGAGTGCCCATAAACTTTTATGAACTCCGAATGAATTTCTTTTCCCGTTAAACCTTCTTTTACAAAGAATTTTATAACCACACAATACTTAATTTTATGCATTTCAAGGGATACATGTGGATCATCTTCAAGGCTAGTACAGCCACGTTTAAACTCGGCAGCCCATTTCTTAATTGTCAAAAATGAAGGAGAAGAGGTGTCATGTAATAATGATAATAATAATAATAAAAAAGGGAGAAGCAGGTTTCATTGATTTGAAAGGAAGAACCAAATCATAGATATCAAATTGTAAAATCTGAATAAAACACTGATTTACTCAGCAGAAGCAAGCATTATCTCAAAGTTGCCTCAAGAGAGAGAAAAAAATTCCTTGGTGAACTCAAAATTAGAAAAAAAAAAAAGTATTGAAGCTTAGAAGAGACAATATAGATAGTTCCTGTAAGATACTTCATGTGTTCTTCAAGAAAATGTTGATACTAATGATAATCTGCGACTAATTTTTAATTTGTGGCAGATTACATGATTTGAAGGGAAATATTCTATTTTTTTTATATCATCCCCACATGAGAGATTCCAAGACCAACTCACACATGACACTGCAATGTCGTTGTGAGCAAGAGGGTAGAAAGAAAGAAAGAATTTATTGATGTGATTTTTGAAGAGCTGAGAGTTATAACCATTGAGGAAAACAGTATGAGGAAGACTGTTACAAAGTTCTGACTTGGAAATTTCCAGAAAATTTTTGAATCTTTCTTGTCACAACTCCCAGGAAAAACAGCTCAAGACTCGAGACCTTTCTTAAATTTAAAAATCAAAAACAGAAAAATAGTAAAATATATTATAATATTTATAATTTTTAATTTCAGTAAAATGAGTATGCATCATATAGATTACAGGAGATGATTAAAAGTTTATTGCGAATTAATGAAACTACTTAACGAATGCATTACATATATTTGCGATGTAATGCATATATAATGCATTACATTGCAAACTTTGTTTGCTTGCACTCGTATAAAGGATGAAACCAAGAATATAATTTCTTGGCATCTTTAATTTTTAGCACTTTTTAGTCCTAAACTATTCCAAATGTCCACATTTCTTATTATATCTTTCCTTGTTTTTGCCAACATTGTCGTTAAAACTTTCATTTCCATTGCTCGTATTCTGTTCATGTCTTTTTTTTTTTTTCTTTTGTTGTTGTTGTTGTTAGTCTTCATGTCTCTGATGCATAAATCAAAATTCAGCAAAAAGTAACTTTTGTTAATCAAACGTTTGCACTTCAGTGGAATCTCACTGTCCCAAAATCTACTACTTACACTGTTTAAAAAGGTTTGGTCGTCCAGGGAAAGTATACTTCCTAAATAATTGAAGTTTTCAGTCTTCAAATTTTGCCCATTTATTTTAAACCATTAACATTTACATTTCCACCAAGATTTAAAACCATGCTCTTACTTTACCTGCTATTAATATGTAACCTATACTTCTGTGTCGCACATTCTTCTGAATGTGCTCAAATCATCACATCATCTGCAAACACAGCTATTTCTTCTTTTTGGTCATTAACCATATCTAGGAGACTAGTCATTACCACATTATATTATTATACATGTGCGCTGTCTGGCGTAATTTAATCTATTGATCTTAATATACTTAATAATGTCTAGCTCATTAAACAGTCTGTAAAATTCATGGTTGTATCTTTTTCTCCACACACTATTCTCTTGTACTGCTCCAAAAATATGTCTGAGAACTCATCTTTCAAATAGACTTAGCAATCTTACATATGCTGATAATACTCAGTTTTCAAAGGAATAAGTTAATATCGGTCTTATAAGTATTAAAAAGATCACTGGACTTGCTTTGGAGTTGGCCGCTGTTGCAACAAAAAGATAGAAAGAAATGGAGAGACATTATGGCTAGAGTCACAAGTCCTCAGACATGAGGAGACCAAGCAAGAAGAAGGTCTAATATGCAGTGCCATAACTAGGCAGGTCACAATGGGTGCACAGGTACAGGGCCCAGGACAAAGGGAGCATGAAATGGGATATCAAAACAATAATCAGTATTATATTTTCGTTTTAAAATTTTAAATTTTGCTGTCATGGGGGCCAATACCATCACATTTTTGGTTAAAGTTAAAAATTAACTAATTTATTTCTATCGTATTTGTTTTTCCAAACAAAAAAGGGGGGGGCAATAAAATCTTGTACAGGGCCCATGAAAAGCTAGTTATGGCACTGGTAATAAGTACTATGTATTATAATTATTTATGTTTTTCTTGAGATCAAATGTGACTTGTAAGTGTTTCCTAAGTCCATACAGACATCTGTTTGAAGAAAGAATACATTTCTTAATCCCAACCCTGATCTAATTTTTACATTTACCTTCTGATTCCAAGTATTTAAAGCTACATGCAATACAAGTTTATAGAAATATTCAAGTTTATAGAAACCAATTGCTGGCCTGGTTGGCCGAGTGGTTAGTGTATCCGCTCTCCAGTCAAAAGGCTGTGGGTTTGAATCCTGTTGTGGGCATGAATGTTTGTGATTGTCTGTGAAAATACTAGTGGTCAGCGGTAGATGCCATTGTTGTAGGTGATGAAGATATATGCATATAATAAATTTAGTTTAATCCTTTATTCAAGTGTGAGCAAACAAAGTTTGCGCCTGAAAGTATCTTCAAGACTGGGGTAAGGTATTACAACACCGGGCAACTCGTTGCAAAGGTGGACCAAGCTAACATTGGTATTTGCAGTTAGTGGAGTGGAGGAGCAGAGAGTTGTAGAGTAGGTGCCCTCCCTCGATGAGTCTTTGGAATCCCTGGAGGTGTTATGTAATAATAATTTCAGTTTGAAAAGGCTCATCACCACAAAGTTTTCTAGTTACTGGCATATATTTTATTTATATATTTATTTATTTTTCTGGTTAATCTGAGGATGCATCTTGTTTGCTGCATTTTCTAAACCGATAAAGGTTTCTTTCATTGCTTTTTTGTATCCTTCCTATAATATCGATATCAAGTGTATGTGCAGAATTTGTAGTACTTTATAGAAGATAGTTCCTTTTGTATTAATACCAGTATCTCTGAAAACCTTTTCGAACACTATATTAACAATACATACGTTAAGACATCCCCTTGTCGAACACCATTTTTTTTATATGTATAGGATCAGACAACATGTTCTGAATTTTAATCTAACAATGAGTTTCTCATTGTAGTTTTCACTATGACAATTTCATTGGTATCTGTAGTTCCTACATTGCAATAAATAAATGAAATCTGTCAATGCTATCTTATGTAGCTCTAAAATCTGTGAAGAGATGTTATGTTTCAGTTCCAAATTCATTGCATTTTTCAAATATTTGGTCTATAATGAAAATTTTTGACAATATCCACTTTGATAATTGCCAATAACATTCTCTACATAGGGATAAATCTCTAGAATAAAATGTCGGAGAAAAATTTTTTAGCACATAATAAGTTGATTCCTCTATAGTTAGAGCACATCATTACATCATCTTTCAATTATCTGAGGTTGTTTCATTAGTCCAGATTTTGGTAGTAACTTGACATAGTTGCTTGAAATATTCTGTACCTGTAGTTTTAATTAATTCTGCATTCAGAATTACCAATGCAAGAATCCATCCTATCTTATCTACTGAGGGGATCCTAATGTACTTAAGTTTTCTAATAGCTACTTCCACTTCAGCAATTGTTGGTAATTGTCCAACTTCTTGGCTCTCTGTTTTATCTGTTCATCCAGCCGATCAATTATATTAGTCAGTAGTTCAACAAATATTCTCTACCGGTAATTGGGCAGGGAAACTAAAATTGAAAAGGTTGAGTGTAAGAGGGAGAAACTTATGCAGTGAATGTATATTTGTTGATCCTTTTTCCCAGAATAATTTGAAGAATAGAGTTGATAAAAATTGGCATGGGACTACTGAAATTAGTAGAATGTATATCAGTTTTAAAGCTCGTACAAGAACTAAAGGGAATCTGCAATTTTTGCATACTAATACAAGAAGCATTCAAAATAAGAGGGAAGAATTTGTGACATCAGTCAGTGCAATCTCACCAAAAGTTGTAGGCATTAGTGAAACTTGGCTGTCAGCAGAAGATGTGGTTATTGGAATTGAATGTGATGGGTACAGTATTTTCAGGTAGGATAAAGAAAATAGAACAGGGGGAGGAGTACTGTTGATGATAGCTGATGCGTTGCAACCAAAGAAAGTAGTATATCAAGAGGATAGATGTGTGAATGACAGTTCATTTGAGGCGGTCTGGTGTGAAATAGTGACCAACGCAACCAAATATACAGTTGGTTGCTGCTATAGGCTAGGAGGTACAGGGGGGTGATATTGAATTCATGCATCAGCAAATTAGTGCAACAAGTGCAGGGTTAGTGATTATTATGGGGGATTTTAATTATGGTGATATCACTTGGGAGGAGGAAATATCACGTGGTAGAAAGGAAATGGAATTCATACACCTTCTAAGAGATAATTACTTGAAACAGCACATAATGAAGGGACTCGTGGTGCAAGCGTGTTGGATCTAGTCATAGGTTAAGAGGACATATGCATAAGTAAGGTGTTCTCATTACCTCCAATTGGTGAGAGCAATCATGTGGTATTGACTTGGGAGGTTGCAAAATTTGTGGATTTCTCTTTTAAGAAGGGAGTATATACAGAACTACAGGTTAGGTAATTATAACAAGCTTCGGAGTGAGCTTACAGCCATCCCATGGCAGAACATATTGCAGGGGAAAGATGTTAGCATTGCATAGGATATAATCAGCGGGTGTCTGAGGAAGACAAACAAGGTAGGCATTAGATGGATAAGTAGTAGTATCAGGCTTGATCTGCAAAATAAAGAAAATGTTATGCAGAATTTACAAGGAGAAAGGTGATCAGTATAAGGCTCAAGATAGGAAGGTTACCAGCATAGTAAGAAAAGCTAAATCAGGTTATGAGAAGATCTTAGCCAAGGAGATCAAGGGTAATCCCAAAGAGTTCTTCCACTATGTGGCAGTAAAAGGAAGAATGACTTTGGAAGGAGATAACCTTAGTGGGTGCTGATGGTATTGAGGTGACCAATTCAGATGTAATAGTAGAGTTACTGAGTGATCACTTTTCAAAAGTCTATCACCCAAGTGAGGATATCTCTGTACCTGTAGCAATAACTAATGTGAGAATTGAAGTTAATGAATCAGAGGTACTTTGTATATTGCAGAATTTAAATACAAACACTGCTGTGGGTTTAGATGGAATATCAGCTCGGGTGTTGCATGAATTTGCAAAGAATTGTCAATGCCTCTTACTTGGTTATTTAACTTAAGTTTGAACCAGGTATGGTCCCTAGGGAGTGGAAAGAAGGCAAAGTGGTTCCTTTGCATAAAGATGGCTCTAAGACTGCGGTAGTTAATTACAGACCAATCACCATCTTGGGAGTGGTGGTAAAAGTATTGGAAAAGTTAGTTAAGGACAGAATTCAAGAATGGGTGGATCAGAATATGATACTCTATAGGGGCCAACATGGTTTTGTTAAAGGTTGATCCTACCTTAGCAATTTATTAACTTTTTACAATAGAATGATATCTGAGTTGGACCAGGGGAATGGCTACACAGTGATACTTTTGGATTTTGCCAGGGCTTTTGACAGGATACCCCATGGAATACTTTGCGCAAATTATAGCATATGGGGATGGATACTAAACTGGTAATATGGATAAGAGAATGGCTCATGGAGAGATCCCAGAAAGTAGTGTATGGAGGAGCAGAGTCCAGGATGAGGCAGATCACCAGTGGTGTGCCTCTGGGCTCTGTGCTTGGGTCTTTATTGTTTCATTTGTACATAAATGATATAGGAAATGGCTTGAAGGGAGATATTCAGTTGTTTGCTGATGATGCAAAGTTGGGTAGTGCAATAAAAAACCAAGCTGATGTTGAGAATTTGCAGGATGATTTAAATAAGCTGGCAAAATGGGAAAATGGTAATGGATGTCAGTTCAATGGAAAAGGGTAAAGGTATGCATTTTGGGATTAAAAGATTACCAGTTGTGTACCACATTGATGGAACAGTACTCCAATTGATTGATGAGGCTAGGGACTTGGGGGTGTTGGTAGATAGGGAGATGAAGTTCAGAGGGCACATTGCTAAAGTGTCCAAGATTGTACATAGGATTACAGTGGTGCCTCGTAGTTCGAATGCTTCTAACTTCGAACATTCCAGAGTTCAAATGATTGAGAACGCAAGAAATTTGATTCGCAGTTCGAACGGCGTTTCTAAGTTCGAACTATAGTCCAGGAACTCAGAGTCATATAGTATTAGACAGTTTCGGCATGCCATTGGGCATGCTTCTTCCCCCACTAATTTCCCTCACTCACTTCCCCGTGCCTGCGCAGTGTGTGTCTCTGTCTCAGTCTACTGTGCGTTGTCCCTTACTTTATACAGCCTAGTCATTGCGCAATACATTTGTGTAGAGAATTTTTAACTGTTTTTGGCATTTTTTTATTGCCCATGGTATCCAAGAATGTAGAAAGAACAAAACCTAAAAGAAAAGTTGTAGCATCGACAATTGAGATGAAGAAAGAAATTATCATGAAACACGAAAGTGGTACACATTTGACGGATCTGGCGATGATATTTAAAATTTCAAAGTCAACGATAAGTAGTAAGTAGCATTCTTAAGAATAAGGAAGCAATAATAGCAGCAAATGTGGCTAAAGGTGTGACAACATCGACCTTCAGGAGATCACATGTTATTGAAGAGATGAAAAAACTCCTTTTAGTGTGGTTCTAGAAGCGATTACGTGGTGACGTTATTACTGAGAGAATTATTTGTGAGAAAGTTATACATCTGCATAGTGAACTTAAGAAACACACTCCTGAGACCAGTACTGAAAATGGGGAGTTTAAAGGAAGTAGAGGCTGGGTCAATAAATTCAAATAACAAACTGGAATCCATAGTGTTGTCATGCACGGAGAGGCTGTGAGTGCCGATGTAGAAGAAGCGGACAAATTTGTAAAAACCTTTAAGGAGTATGTGGATAGTGAGGGATTTGTATCTCAACAGGTTTTTAATTGTGATGAAACAGGTCTTTTTTGGAAAAAAATGCCCAAAAGGACCTATATCACAAAAGAAGAAAGACAGCACTGGGATATAAACCTATGAAAGAGAGAATTACTTTGCTGCTTTGTGGTAATGCTAGTGGAGACTGTAAGATAAAGCCTTTGCTCGTTTACCATTATGAAAATCCACACATTTTTAAAAAGAACAATGTCATAAAGAGCAAATTCGGTGTCATGTGGAGGGCCAACATGAAAGCGTTGGTTAACAGAGTTTTTCACTGAGTGGATTTATCAAGAATTTGCTCCCACTGTAAAAGCTTATCTTACTGAAAAAAATCTACCATTAAAAGCTCTTCTAGTGATGGACAATGCTCCTGCTCATCTCCCAAATTTAGAGGAGGATTTAGGTGAAATCAGTTTCATCAAGATAAAGTTTTTGCCACTCAATACCACTTCTATCATACAACCCATGGACCAGCAAGTGATTTCAAACTTCAAAAAACTGTATATTAAGGCTATGTTTCAAAAGTGCTTTGAAATAACCAATGCCACAGAACTGACTGTTAAAGAATTTTGGAAAGAGCATTACAACATTCTTCATTGCTTATGGATTGTCGATAAAGCATGGAAAGAAGTTTCTATTAAAACAATGATTTCTGCTTGTAAAAAAACTCTGACCAGATTATATTTCAGTCAATGAAGTAGTAAGCTGTGAAGAAGAGTCTGTTGTAAATGAAATTGTGTCTTTGGGTAAAGCTATGGGATTAGAGGTGAGTGATGAGGATGTAGAGGAGTTAATAGATGATCATAAAATCAAACTCAGCACAGAAGAACTTCAACATCTTCACGATCAACAACAAAAAGAAGTGGAAAAAGAAATTTTTATGGAAGAGAAGGATGCCAAAGGATGCATTTCCAATGCCGACCTTCAAGAATTGTTCTCTGTTTGGGTTAGAACACAAGCTATTGTGGAAAAATGGCACCCTAATAAGACAGTAGTGACCAGGAATATTAACTTATTCGATGACAACGTGATGGGTTACTTTAAAAATATCAAAGAAAATCGTCAGTGCCAAACAACATTAGATAGAGTCTTCTCTGCAGAAAAAAAGAGAACACGAATCAGTATTCTCAACTCCAGCTAAGAAGAAGAAAGAAGACGCTTAACAACGCGAGCATTATTTTCATCTTTGTGGTTTTTATATTAAAAAAATATTCTTCACTGTTATTTTTATGTTGTAATAATTAAAATTAATAAAATAAATATCAGATTATTTTGTTTAATTTTTTCTAAGTTATTAACATTAAAAAACCTAAAATAGATAAAATAAAAAAATTGTTGAAATTTTTTGGATATGGGAACGGATTATTTCACTTTTCATTATTTCTTATGTAAAATCTTGATTTGGACTTCGAACGATTCATAGTTTGAACGGGTTTCTGGAACGAATTAAATACAAACTATGAGGCACCACTGTACTTGGTTATTGAAGAGCATACTAACATTCAGAGATACAGAGGTTATTATTCCCCTTTATAAGGCATTGATACTTCCACATTTGAATTACTTTGCTCAAGTTGGTCACCTGGATTCATTGAAGATGAGGAGGTTGTGGAGAGGGTTCAGAGGAGAGTGACTAAGTTGGTGAGTGATGTAAAAAATGCTCCCTACATTGATCGATTGAGAGCTTGTAGATTGCAGAGGTTGGTTGATAGGTGGAGAAGAGGGGATATGATAGAAACATTTAAATTACTAAAAGGTTTTTATAAGATTGATGGGTGTTTAAGGATCAAAGCTGTATAACTGAGAGGAGACCTCCACATAGCCTTTAAAGGAATGCGGAGAACCGACCAGGGCTTCCGACCTAATGTCCAATCCTAACCTTCTCGTGGTGCACTCTGTTGGGTATCTATTTGGATACTGAACGAACGAGGATGGGCTGGCAATTTGGGATTTAGCCGAACCAAATTGTATTCTTATTGGTTAAACCAAAATAAAAAATGATGGTACAACATGACAAAATTTCATGCTGGCTGGGGTGTCGCCCGGTTAAACAAGGCCCCCGTTGTTTTCGCCAGGGAACCAGGGCGAACAGCGAAAAGTCAGCTACTGGAACAAATCTGAAAACAAACCCAAACTCAACATCACCAGAGTTAAAGATCAGTACTATCAACATAAGAAGCCTGAATGGCAAAGAAATGGAGCTAGCTGAGGAATTAGATAAGTACGGTACAAAGTGCCTTAGACGATAGAAATATAAGATCTGATAATGTTGGAGTCTTGACAAGTAACAGACTGATTTGGAGGAAAATTGTAGATAGGAAATTAATAATGATGTAATTTTTTTCATGTAGTACTATCATATCCTGTACACCCCTTGAGGGTACATGGCAGGAATTTGATGATGATGATGATGATAAGATTGATGGAGGGGAAATATTTCAGCTGTGTGATAGTGATGGAAGAACAAGAGGTCATCCCTGGAAATTAAGGAAAAGTGTGGTTAACAAGGGGGAAGAGGGTGGTTTTGTTTGGAGGATGGTGAATGAGTGGAATTCATTGCCTGACTCAGTTGTGAGTTCTTGGTCTGTAAATGAATTCAAGAAGAGGTATGATAGATATTGTTTTGATAGTTTGATAGTTAGTAGACTCATCTCCCACGATGAGTCTACTGACTCCATGGAGATACCCATAATAATAATAATAAATAATTAGATTCTAGAAAGATTGGTAAGTTTTTACATTTAGCCCTCTCAAAGTCAGTTTCAGCCCTGTTAATGATGGTTTTGCAAATGTTGTGTATTTTGGTATACATTGTGAGTTTCAGTGTAGATTGTAGTTTTTTGGGACTGCCTGACTCTTCTCTTTGAAAACCATGATTTAGATACTGGGTGGAATTTTGAACAGAATGGGGAATATAGGTCCTCATTCCAACATTGGTCATAACAATTGGCAGGATCTGGAGAATGGAAAGGCACCATAAAGCATATGCTGTTATGATCTGAATTACCAAAAGAGAGGTAACCTTGACAGTGAAATTGTGTTATATCATTTCATTTGTGGTTTAATCTTAGAGGTCTTTGCTCTCAGCATCAAGTCATGCACTCTTTCTTGGCTGTCTCTGCAAGAATATCTACAGCCCATTTTTTATGGCAGTCTCACATGTGTGAACATGAAAGGTTAATAATCTATGGCACATTGGACTTAAGAGTGATAAAAGTCAGAGACAAACTGAGAGCATTGTGCTAGAGATCAAACATGGCATTTTTAATCCTGTTTGCTTCCAACAGGCTTGTGATGGCACAATGGACTGCAAATTTACAGTGCTCATTTAGTAAGAATGATCACACAAGTCTTTAGGTAAAAAAGACTGGTGATACAAAAACACATATGCCCAGAGATATATGAATCCACAACTATCCACAAATGGTGAGGTGAAGAAGACTTTATTGTATTGACTATACAAGAGTGTCTAAAACATAAAGCCTACATTTCATGATGTTTTTTTGCATGTTTTATTGTTCTGAAAACACTTAATGAAATTATAAATTACACTGCATTAGCAGAAATGCATATTGATAGACAAATATGAAGTTTAGTTAAAGCATCAAACCATATTCATCAGAATCATTCCTAATCCATTATGCTTGCCAGTTATTAGGAGGTAGATAGCTATGCAATGAAACAGACAGAATCTAATGGCATAATCCTTGCATTTTTGTTCTTGAATTTTAGAGTAGTTTTTAAAGTCTATCCAGCAGTTTTTGTTCTAAGGCTCAGATGTAATTGTACAACCTGACATGATATTCTTAAAACATGTTTTATAATTTTTATCATGTAAAAAAAATACTTAAAAATGACTAAAATTATAAGATAAGATTTTTATGATTTGAATGAATCCCCCCCCCCCACACACACACCTTTTCTGTTGTTGTTAGAGAGCTTTTCTGATTACAAATAATAGAAATTGGAACATTCTGATTATTCAATATATTTGAATTCATTTCAAGGATTCAATGCTACATTAAAAATAATACTATTAAAATTATTTTTAAATAACTTATTTATCTTCTTAGTCCATTGTAAGTATAAAAATGAAAATGGCTTTAAAACTATGTTAAAGAGAACTATTTTTTTTTAGGCTTTCAGTACACCTTGGTTTCTCTATTCTAGTCCGACGAATCATCATCTAGTGTTTTTCCTATTGGAGATATTTAACAATATTATCCAGTATCAGTTTGATGGTAAGATATCTGCATTCAGATGCCTTCTTTTAAAAAAAAAATATGAATAGTTATTCAAGTATTAAATTCAATTCAGTAATTTGTAAATGTCCCCAAGGGATGCACCTAGGTGTGCATGGGAACTAGCAATCCCGGGGTACCTGAGCTGAAGATACTGAGTCATGGCGGTATAACCATTACATCTGGTTGAAAGGAATTCAACCCACCAAGCTGCATGGAAGGCAGCGGAGAACCAATGTGCATACTTTTTCTCTTTCTCCAAGTAATGAAGAACAAGTCAATATGGAAGAATGAATTATGCACAAGAACAGATGGGACCCCTGGGTCTGATCTTGTGCAGTATGCTACCAGGGAGGGGGGGTTTGTAGATCTATGTTGGAGTCCCAGGAGGATAAGACCCCTTAAATGATGCTGCAGGATAAAGCCTCCTGGAAGTTTTGGAATTAATGTAAGGACACAACATAAGAAAATGAACCTCAAAGAAAATACAAATATAGGCACCTGGAATGTTAATTCAATGTATTAAGTAGGGAAGATGGCCAATGTGAAAAGAATAAAGATATCAGTTCTTGGACTCTCAGAGGTTAGATGGAAAGGGAAAAGAGATATAAGAACAGATGATGGATTTAGATTTATTTACTCAGGAGGAGGAGAACATCAAAGGGGTGTTGGAATAATGTTGGATAAAAGGAGAGCCGATATGGTGAGGGATATTGGCAGAGATCTGAAAGAGTGGTTGCTTTGAAAATAAAGGCCAAACCTAGAAATATCCTCATAATTCAAGTATACTTACCAACAGCAGATTATACAGATGAAAAAGTTGAAGAGATCTATCAACAAATAGAGGAATGTTTACATTTGAAAAATAACAGAGATATACTGATAGTAATGGCAGATATGAATGCAAAGATAGGGAAAGAAAGAGAGGATGGTCTGGTGGGCCCTTGGGGGCTTGGGAGAAAGAAATGAAAGGGGAGACGGACTGGTGGAGTTTTGCAGAAAAAACGAATTGATAGTGACTAACACCTAGTTTCAACAACATGAGAGAAGACTGTGCACTTGGAGATCACCTGGACAGAGAGGTGAAAAAATCAGATTGATTATGTTGTTTATTATTTTAACGGTATAATAGAACACAGAAACTAAGTAAATAATTAATTTATTAACTTGATGCTGATATTTCGCTGGTATTATAACCAGCATCTTCAGAGCACAAAAACTGTTTGTCACAATACGCGAGACTAAAACAACATGGTGTACTTAAACAAAATTGTAGCAGCAACACAAAGACTAGAGTCCTGATTTTGGCGCCCTCTATCTGAAAAAAAAAAAAAAAAAAAAAACGCTATCATATATTACTAGAGTCCTAGAAAAGTGCTAGTTTTTTCTTAATATGACTGTCTCCCAGATCTTCGGCAAGTTAATACAGCCATATTTGTTGAGATTTGGAGAGTGTTTTAGGGCTTCTGTCGCCTCTAAGAACAATCTCTCTGATTATATGGGTTTCTGTGTAGTACTTTTGTGTTTTTCCAGTTGATCCTGTGTGCAGGGGTATCCAGAGCATGGTCTGCTAGGCCCGACTTCCCATAATGATAATTCCGGACGTATCGTTTATGTTCGCTGATGCGGATATTTACAGTTCTTCCTGTTTGACCGTAGTAGGCTTGATTGCATGAGCAGGGTACTTGGTAGACTCCTGGATGTGATAAAGGAGGAATGCTGTCCTTGGGTGAGCGGATGAGGGTGGCTAATTTGCTACATGGTCTGAATGTAGTACGTAGTTTGTTTATTGAGAATTCTTGAGATCTTTTCGGATGTGCCTTTAATGTAAGAGATGGTGACTGTTTTGTTGTAGTTCTCTGTGGTGGATGGTGGGAGGGGTTTCTTAGGAGTGTTTAGTATTTTGTTTATTTTTTGTGGATTGTAGCTGTTGGCCAAGAAGGTGTTGCGTAAGTGAGTCAGTTCAGCAGTAAGAGCCTTGTCATTTGAACAGATTGCTCTTGCTCTATGGGTTAGCATTTTTAATATGCCATATTGTTGAGAAGGATGATGGTGTGATTGTTTGTGTAAGTATCTGCCTGTATGTGTGGGTTTTCTGAAAACTGAAAATGATAAGGAACCATCTGGGAGACGTGTGATGAGTGTATCCAGGAAGGGCAGACAGTTGTTGGCTTCCAGTTCCATAGTAAAGTGGATTTTTGGATGTTGGCTATTTAAATGTGCTAAGAATGTTTTCAATGTCTCAGGGCCATGTGGCCAAATAGCAAGCACATCATCAACATAGCGTAGCCAAAGTGTTGGTTTGAGAGTGGCTGTATTGATTGCTTGTTTTTCCAGGTGTTCTATGTACAAGTTGGCTGGGGGGGAAGGGGGGAGCCCATGGCTGTCCCATCAATTTGTTTGTATATTTTCCCTTTCCATGTGAAATATCCTGCATGTATTGTGAATTTGAATAGTTCAAATATATCAGGGGGGAAGTGTGACTTCAGTAGATTGAGGGTTTCTATTAGTGGTACATTTGTGAATAGTGAAGTGATGTCAAAGCTTACTATTAAGTCTGAGCTTTTTAGGGTGAGGTGTTGTAAGATGCTTTTCAGGTGTGCTGAATTTTTGACAAAGGAGGGAGAATTGTTAGTGAGAGTGGCTAGTAGCTTCGCTAAATGTCTAGCCAGTTTGTATGTGGGACTATTTATACTGTCCACAATTGGGCGTAGGGGTGTGCCTGGTTTGTGAATTTTTGGTGATCCATAGATCCTCGGTTTTAACATGGAAGGGTTTGAGTTTGTTAACTGTGTCTTTGGGCCAGGAAGTGACTTTTTTTAATAATTTTCGTGCCTTATTCTTTTGTGTGTTGGTGGGATTGCGATCTGTAATTTTGTATGTTGACTGATCTTGTAATAGTGTGTGCATTTTGTTTTCATATTCAGTTGTGTCCATCACCACGAGAATATATCAGCAATATCAGCATCAAGTTAATAAATTAATTATTTACTTAGTTTCTGTGTTCTATTATACCGTTAAAATAATAAACAACATGTTCGACGAACACATAAGTCTGTCCACACGTTTAACAGATTGATTATGTATTAATTAACTCAAGATAGAGAAATGTAATAAAAAATTCAAAAACGTATCCTGGAGCAGACTGCAATAGTGACTATAACCTGCTAGGGATCCCATATGTCCCGGTTTGCCCAGGACAGTCCTGGTTTTATTACTTCTGTCCCGGTCCCGATATGTTTAGTTTGGGATGCTAAATGTCCCGGATTTTTTAGAATATAAAAATATTAACATTTCTAATAAGAATAAGTACAAGTCATAATATTTTTGGGTACTTTTAAAAACGTATGTTTACAAAACAAAAAGTAGAGACATATTTATTTTGTAGTTCAGTGAATTACCAGAATGTTAGAATTTTGGGAAAACGATTTAGTTCCATACATTTCATTCAGCCGGAGAAAAGAATGTCAGAATGAGGAAGACAGTCACCCAACTGTATGTTTAACTAATCGCAACCACGGCATCTATTTCGTTCGTCCCGGTCGGCCATAAATTTTTAGCAATCTTTTGTCTCAAGCTTAGTTCACATAGCGTATGATATCCAACAGTCCAAAATGTTTCTCATTGGTCGACATGTTTTTGAATATTAACGTGCCACGATAGTTCATTTTCTTTCAACAATGAAAAACATTTCGGACCGTCAGATATCGTATGCTATGCGAACTAAGCTTCACGCGTCAGGCGCTAAATTGTTTTTATATCGCTACAGGGTATGTGATATAACCTAGTTTTGAACTGTTCATTTCGTATTCTTGCATTCTTGTATTAATTGTGAATATTGTATTTTTTAAATTAATAAAGTTATACCGTTTGTTACAAAATGCCCAAAAGAAAGTGTAATTTCAATGAAAAATTGAAAGATCTTTTCCTTTCATTTTCATAACAAAAAGCAGTGATTGTGATGATAGCTCAAGAGTGAAATGTAGCATGTGCCATGCAAAATTTAACATTGGCCATGGAGGTAAGGCAGATATAACTGACCATGTCAATACAAAAAAGCACAAGTCTGCTGTGTCTGCAAAAAAGTTCAAGTCAATCATTGACATCATTTTTTGGGTATCAAAAGTTAGGTAGCCAAGAAATGGAGTTGGTTGCACAAGAGGCTACATTTGTTTTTCATGCGGTTAAACACAAGCACAGTTTCCAATCTATGGATTGTACGTCCTCTATTTTAAAAAAATTCTTGAATAAGAAATTTTCATGTGCACAAACGAAGTGCAAGGCTATTCATGTTAAAAAACGTTTAATTTTCTTGACCAAAAAGCTCTGGAAAAACTTTTATTGGGATTATATTGATCAAGTGTATATAGTAAACAACAACTAAGTTATACCAACTAGTTTCACCAACTAAGTCTGTTGGCATCTTCAGGGTACATAACTGATGAAAGGCACTAAAAACTAAAAAACTGTTACAAACTAAAATCAACCGATTCCAATTATATTAAACAAAGAACAGAGCGCGTACAATACATTCATAGAGCGTGGATGATCTCACTTGTTGTTATTTAGGAACGTTCTATAGTTGGCACTATAATTCAGTTCTGGCGAGTTGAAGGATTTGATAAGGGTCTTCCAGATCACGGGCAAGATTAGTCCTTGGTTCCTGTTAAGGTTTTGTGTACAGCGGGCAACTGTTGTGGCCTCCTTAAAAATTTGGGAGCGGAAGTCCCCCTCCATGTAAGGAATTGTGCTTCTATCCCACTCTATGGTATGGTTCGTTCTTGAGAAATGAAAAGCTAAACCCGATTTTTCTTCTCTGTTATTATTGACGTCACCTATATGTTCTTTTTGCCTAATTTCAAGACTCCTTGAAGTTTGGCCGATGTAATTCAATCCGCATGAGCATGGTATGCTATAAACTCCAGCATATTTGGAGAAAAGATGGCTATCTTTTGGAGATCTTAAGAATTGTCTAATCGTTTCTGTGGGTTTAAAGGCCACTCTTATTTTATGTGGTCTAAGGAGTCTAGCAATCTTATTTGAAACTGTCCCTAAGTATGGAATGACGATGGTAGAAATATAACGTACATCATCTTGTTGTCTTTGTCGGGGTTCAGGGAAAAGTATCTTGTGGATGAGTCTTCGAGGAAATCCATTCATGATAAGGTTGGTGGATATCAGGGATAGTTCTTCCTGGAGATCTTGTTGATCTGTTGTAAGGTCAACATGTATACAATACTAAGTTTCTGAGAAATGTGGTGTGAGGAAGTGAAATATAAATAACGTCCTGTATTGGTAGGTTTGCGGTAAACTGAGAGGTTGATACCACCATTCGGAAGCTTCTTAATTAAAGTGTCCAGAAATGATAATTGGTTATCTTTTTCAAGTTCTAGAGTGAATTTGATTGTGTGGTGTAGAGAGTTGATTTTCTTAAGAAAGTCGAACAGGTCCTTTTTTGTGTGGTTCCAAACGATAAAGATATCAAATAGTCAAATAATCAAAGCCTTATGAAATGGAACAAAATTCTCCCTACTTCTACAAGTCGGTGTCCTATGCATCATTCCCTGAAGCCTTTGTGTTGTCTTCACAATTTTGACTATGCGTCCCCTAATTTTCAGATCCTTATCCACTATCACCCAAGATCTCTTATTTCCTTCACCTCCAACAATATATTCTCACCAAGCATAAATTCTGCATCCACTTTTTTTTTTTCCAAATTTTAAAATCTTACATTTTGCAACATTGAATTCACATCCCCAATCACTCAATTTATTCAAGTCTTCTTGTAAGGTCACAACATCTTCTCTACTCTTCATGGTTCATCCCAACTTTGCATCATCTGCAAACAACTGAATATCTCCATGCAAATCTTCACCAATATCATTAATATACAAGTTAAACAGCAATGGCCCTTAAACAGACCCCTGAGGCACACCACTAGTAACTATCCTTTTCCTGGATATAGCTCACCCATACACAACTTGTTGATACCTATCGGATAGCCATTCTCCAATCCAATGCACCACTCCAGTTTGACTATCAACTTGTCATGCGGTAATCTATCAAAAGCCTTTGCAAAATCTAAGTATATTAATGTGTATCCTTCTCCTCTGCCCATGGAAGCAGTCACCTTATTTTAATAAGTAAGTAGATTACTAAAACAAGACCTCCCTTTAGCAAATCCATGCTGTCCATCAAAGAAAATACCATTGTAGTCAACCCAATTCTGGATCCTAGTTCTCACAAGCTTCTCCAACAACTTAACAACAACAACAACAACACCTGACGCACATAGATATGCCTATAGTTTGATCCTTGAGTTGTATCACTTCCTTTATGAAGTGGCACAATCTTGCCCTCCTTCCATTCCTTAGGAATTTGACCGAGTGCAAGACTCATATTAAAAAAATATGTCAAGTCGAGCGTTAACTCCCTGGCACATTCCTTCAGAATATGTGGTGATATATTATCAAGTCCCACAGCCTTATTTACATATACTTTGCTCAACTCCCCATACACTGCTTACTCACTTACAGTCAGTCTCTCTCTTTTCCCCATCATTAACTGCTCTCAATCTCTCCATGAAGTCACATTCACAAGATTGAAAGACCTTTATGAACTGCTCATTAAGTATCTCCACCACACCTTTTGTAACAGCTATTTTTATACCATTTTCTCCAATCAATGTCATCCTTCCATAATCATTCTTTCTTTTGCTGGCTACATATCGAAAGAACTCCCTAGGATTCTTTTTGGCTTCATTAGCTAACTGCTGTTCATACCTCTCTTTAGCTACTCTCACCAACCAAGTCAACCCCACCTTGCCTGGTCTTTGTAGTTCTCATGGAATTGGTTATTTCCACTTCTCTTATGCTGCCTCCATAATGCCCTTTTTTTCTGTATCACATGCTTAATCTCTTTATTCATCCATTTCACACCTACCTTATTTAACCTTCTCACCCTTGGAATACATTTAGACATTTCATCTACTAGATAGTTTTTGAAAATTCCTCAGGCTGCATTGATCTCTTTTCCAGCTAACTCCCCATCCCATGCTACACATGCAAGCTGTCTCTTGAGCTCTTCATAATCCCCCCCCCCCTCTTGTAATTCCACATATACCCTTTTCTTACAGAGGTCCTCATACTGCTGTAAACCACCCAGGTAATCACCTCATGGTCACTCTCACCAATTGGTGGGTGATTTGACACTTCATTTATAATTACATCCTCTGATGAGATGACCAAATCCAAGACCCTCAATCCTCATGTGCCCTCTTTACATACTGTCCGAGGTAGTTATCCCTCAAAAACTCAAGAAACTCATTATCTTTACTTCCAGTTGCTATCTCATCATTTCAGTCTATATTGCCATAATTAAAATTTCCCATAATGATCACTCTTTTCTTATTTGCTTGTCTAATTTGATTATACATTTCATAGTCACTACCATCCACATTTCCTGGTCTATAACAACATCCAAGCAAGTATTTCATTCCATTCACCTCTATCTCACACCATACTGCCTCAAAACCACTGGCACTATTTCACTCTTGCATCTCTACTTTGTATGGACATAACTATTTCTCTATCATCAATAACCCTCCCTTTTTACCCCTTCTATCCTCACGAAACACATCATATCCTTCCATCTCTATTCCTGTCAGGATGTCTTCCTCATCTAACCATGTCTCGCTTATTTCAATAATTTTTGGGTGAACAGACTCAATTAGTGCAACCATTTCATCTGCCTTGTTTCTTATACTTCTAGCATTTGTATACAAACACAACAGCTTATTCCTGGATCTACAGCTAGTTCCACTGATAACACTCATTCGATGTGATCTCTCCATGCTCGACTGGGGCCATTTCCCTTTCTGCATATTCATTTTAGAATCCTCTTGAATTCCAACTGTTTCCTCTTGATCCCAGGTCATCCCATTCCTTTCCTGTCTACACATGCTCTCACATCCTCTTGGAGCATTCACCTTTCTCACGCTGTGTACCCCTGTCCACCCTATGCCTCCCCGTTTCCTTGTCAATCTTGCACACCCATTCTCTCATATTCCATACTCATGCCACTTACTTCCTCATTCATATCAATCTTTTCAATCTCTCCTGTCGTACTCTCCTGCTCTTCAACATCACTTCCCACTTGATTTGATTCATTCTCTACCTTCCAGCAACAGTTTCTCCAAATGACTCGCACCATAACCACTCAAATGCAGTCCATTGCTCCCATACAGTTTACTTCATCCTTCAAACTCATTCCATACATTAACAAATTGTACTCCCCTCTCCTCACACATTTCAGCCAACATTCCATTCATAATCAAAAAAAGGTCACTAGAGGGACTCGTGGTGTGTAGTGTTTGTCGAGAGCTTCTGATAAGATAAGTGTTATTTTAAGTTATCATTGACAATTTTGCTTGAATATTACATAGTTTTGTTTGCTTTTCGTGTCTTAGTGTGTCTGTTTGTGTGTTTTTGGCGTTATTTCAATTATTAATTTGATAAGATACGATAGAAGTGTGCACATGGCTCCGGTAAGAAGGAAAATAATGGTTCGCCATCTTTGTTTAACAATTGTAACATAAAGGAGATTATTCAATGTACTATCTGCAAGATGTATGCTTTACGGAGAGCGGTTGGAGTCTGGTTAGATGATGATAGTGGAGTGAATGTGTGCAGAAAATGTAAGGAAAATGAGGAATTAAAGTGTGTTTCAGGTCATGAGTGTGATATTTTTGTTGAATGTCAGAATGTAGAAAATGGCGATATGATAAGAAATTGCGAGGTCACCAGAGAGCTGTGAAGGCGGCGTTGAAAGTGCTGTATCAGCCTTCTGATATCCACTCTGATGTGCTCTTTGTCCTCTGTCAAGTCATTCGTACCTATTAAAACCATCAACTCCTTCGCTCACTCCCTCCTCATATCCAATGCCTCAATCACTCTACTCATTTTACCATCTGGAAAACATACCTTGTGCATCACTCTATGATCTAATAAAGAAAATCATCTAACTGATCTAAGAGAGAAAATCAAGGAATGTGCTAAAGGTCTTCTGGGTGAGGCAGAGAGGAGAGGAAGGAAGCTCTGGATTATTAAGGAGGTGATAAAAAAAAAATGGACAAAAGAAGAAAGTGGAAGAATAAGAACAGCGATGAAGCCCAAGTCAGGTATAAAGAGATCAATAAACAAGTAAAAACTCTGGCTAAAAAGGCAAAGGAAGATGTCTGAATCAGGTCTACAAGTAAATAGAAGAAAATTATACAGCAAAGGATATGAGAAAGGTCTATAAAGGCTTGAACTTGATTTTAGGGAAAAAGAGAAGGATAAAAAGCAGTGCTTTGAAGGATGAAAGAGGAAATATTTTGTTGGAAAAAATGATAAGACAGAAGAAGTATGTTACAGAACTTTATGGAGATGAAGATAATCTGGAATGTGATCAGATAGAAAATGATGATGCCTCAGAAATTAAGGAATGGGAAACTGAAGCAGCCATTAAAAGAATAAAGGATAGGAAAGTTCCAGGAGTGGATGATATTCAAGAAGAGTTACTGAAGCCATTGGGAAAGGAAGGAATAAAACTTTTATCCATCATCTTTAATAGAAGTGTGGAGGAGGATAGAATACCTAAAGACTTCGTAAGATCTATTTTTATTCCTGTTCCCAAGACTGCAGGAATGATGGATTGCAGTAAGCACAGAATTATCAGCTTGATTAGCCACGTTGCAAAATTCCTAATATATAGAAGAATGGAACAGATGATAGAGAAGGAATAAAATCAAGCACAGTTTGGTTTCAGAAGAAACAGGGGGAACCAGGGAAGCTATGATAACACTATGGATATTGAGGGGGAAAGAATGATCAAGTGCAATAAAGATTTATATCTATGCTTTTTTAAATAACGAAACCTGTGGTGAGATCATAATTAAAAGAAACATATGTATTAACCACAGTGAAAATTATTTACTTGTAAATATTTCATCCTAAGTATCTTATGACATCATCAGTACAGTAGTTTAAACAATAATAGGAATAACATACAGTTAGGGTGCATGATTACAATAGAATCTCATTAAACTGCGTAACGTGTTACAGAAGTAAAAAAAAAAAATAAACTAATAATAATTATTTTACAGAATTTTGTATGACAATTTCACATACTTTAGGGATAGTAAGAACGTCGTTGTGGTTTAAATTTGGTCTGTGTAGTAGAGCTTCAGAACTTTCTTTATATAAACATTCATGTTTATATAAAGATCTATGTAAAAGTTTAGACTTTTCCCAATGGATCCTGTGGCTTGAATTTTCAATTCCTTGTTGAGAGAGGCCAGATTTCTGAGGTTTAAAAAGATGAATGTGGTCTCGATGTTCCCAGATGCGTTTCCGAACAGACCTACGTGTCTGCCCAAAGTAAGACAATTTGCATGAGCATGGAATCTCATAAACGCCAGGCAACATCAAAGGTGAGAGTTTGTCCTTAGGAGAAGGTAACAAGTTGCAAATTTGGTTGATAGGTTTGTAAGTAGTGGCAAAATTGTATTTCTTCATAATTTTAGAAAGACGTTCGGAGATGCCTTTGATGTAAGGTATGGGAATCCTATGGACTTCTTGTCTGGTTTGATGTGTGAGAAAGTGACTGATGATTTTTTGAGTTGTTTTAGGATTATATCCATTTAGGATGGCTGTATTTTTGATTATAATTCTTGGTTTAGAGATTCTTCAGAGGAGCAGAATTTGTGTGCTCTGGAAACTAGATTTAATAATGCCTGATTTCTGAGATGGATGATGAGCGGAAGAATTGTGAATGTAGTGACCTGAGAATGTAGGCTTGCGAAAGACAGACGTGGCGATGGAATCGTCTTCTTTTCTTTGAATGTGTAAATCCAAAAAGGAGATACCCTGTGGGGATTCTTTTTCTAACTTAAAGTTGATGCAATGATGAAGAAGGTTAATTTTATCTAGAAACAATTGTAATTCATGTTCGGGATGATCCCAGACTGCAAATACGTCGTCTACATGTCTTAACCAAATTTTTGGTTTGGGTTCAAAAGTGAATATTTTTTCTTCAAGGTGTTCTAGAAACAAGTTTGCTAGGTTTGGTGATAAAGGAGATTCCATTGCTGTTCCTTCTTCTTGCTTGTAAATTTGACCTTTCCAGGTGAAGTAACCTGATGCAATAACAAACTTGAACAATTCAACTATATCAGACGGAAATTTTAGAGTTAGTAATTCTATTGTTTCTTTATGGGGAATGTTCGTGAAGAGGGAGACAATGTCGAAGTTGATTAACAAGTCCGTTTTTGACAGTTGAATGTCTTTCATTTTTGTGTGAAACTCTAGAATTTTTGATTGAAGAGACTGAGTAGCCTATGTGAGGACGGAAAAGGTTAGATAAGAATCTTGATAACTTGTAAGTTGGACTGCTAATACAATCTATGACGGATCTGAGTGGAACATTAGTTTTGTGTAGCTTAGGTAAGCCATAAATTCTAGGAGGTCTGGCATGGTATATCTTAAGTTTTTTGACTGTTTCTTCATCTAAGAAGAAAGTTTCATTAAGTAGCTTATTTAATTTTCTGAGTTGACATTTTGTAGGATCATAATCCAGTTTGGCGTAAGTATTACGATCTCGAAGAAGTAAATTCATTTTTCGGTCATATGAATTGTTATCAAGAACCACAGTGGTATTTCCTTTATCAGCTCTGGTAATAATATGTTTTTATTACGTTTTAAGGATATAATAGCTTTCAATTCTGATGGTGGGATATTTAATGCCGAAGGTTTGGCATTGTAGATCACTTTAGCTACCTCAAAACGAAGTCTGTTGGCTTCAATACTGGAGAGATGGTTGACGTTTCTTTCTATATTATGTATGAAGTCTAGATATGGGAAACGTTTTGGTGAAATCGCAAATTTATGGCCTCTTGCTAGAACATTTAATTCGTCTGTTGTTAGTGGACGGTTAGATAAATTGACTACCCATTTTTCTGTTGGTAATTTGTTAGTGATCTTTTTTGATTGATTTAGTAGATTAAGGTATTTATTATGTAGAGCACTATTGCTTTTATATTATTATTATTATTATTATTATTATTATTATTTGGCACCTCCAGGGAGTCCAAAGACTCATCGAGGGAGAGTGTGCCAACAGCATCGAACGATTGGTCCCCTTCCAACTACCAAAAACTTTTTTTCCCGAATTCTTTGAGACAGTTATAATTAATTGTAGCAATTCTTGATTTAACATATTTGACAAGTCTGTTTCTAGTTCCGTAATTTTTAAATTGTTTGTTGCTAATTCATGCTTAGAAACTCGTAACTGATTGAGTAGTAAGAAATGGCTTGCTTTTTGATAAATTTTATGGGCACCTGGAAATTTGATGACTTCCTTCAGTTTTGCAATGGTTGGAATGAGATTATCGCATCTGCACTTTTTTAAAAAAGAGATTCAAGCTCATAGCTTACCCTGTTTTAATTGCAGTTTTCCTAGTAAGTTGGTCTTCTGCGCTGTCATTTCCCCGTGAAGGAATGAAACTTTTTTAAATAACGAAACCTGTGGTGAGATCATAATTAAAAGAAACACACGTATTAACCACAGTGAAAATTATTTACTTGTAAATATTTCATCCTAAGTATCTTAGGACATCATCGGTACAGTAGTAAAAAATAATAATAGGAATAACATAAAAAAAAAAAAAAAAACGAATAATAATTATTTTACACAATTTTGTATGACAATTTCCCATACTTTAGAGATAGTAAGAATGTCGTTGCGGTTTAAATTTGGTCTGTGTAGTAGGGCTTCAGAACTTTCTTTATATAAACGTTCATGTTTACATAAAGATCTATGTAAAAGTTTAGACTTTTACCAATGGATCCTATGGCTTGGATTTTCAATTCCGTGTTGAGAGAGTCCAGATTTCTGAGGTTTAAAAAGACGAATGGGGTCTTGATGTTCCGATATGCATTTCTGAACAGACCTTCCTGTCTGTCCAATGTAAGACAATTTGCATGAGCATGGAATCTCATAAATGCCAGGCAACATTAAAGGTGAGAGTTTGTCCCTAGGAGAAGGTAACAAGTTGTAAATTTGGTTGATAGGTTTGTAAGTAGTGGCAAAATTGTATTTCTTCATAAATTTTGAAAGACGTTCGGAGATGCCTTTGACGTAAGGTATGGGAATCCAATGGACTTCTTCTTGTCTGGTTTGATGTGTGGGAAAGTGACTGATAATTTTTTGAGTTGTTTTACGATTATATCCATTTAGGAAGGCTGTATTTTTGATTACTTCTAATTCTTGGTTTAGAGATTCTTCAGAGGAGCAGAATTTGTGTGCTCTGGAAACTAGTGATTTAATAATGCCTGATTTCTGAGATGGATGATGAGTGGAAGAATTGTGAATGTAGTGACCTGAGAATGTAGGCTTGCGAAAGACAGACATGGCGATGGAACCGTCTTCTTTTCTTTGAATGTGTAAATCCAAAAAGGAGATACCCTGTGGATATTCTTTTTCTAACGTAAATTTGATGTAGAGTATGATATGCAGATGACATTGTACTTATGAGCGAAACAGATGAAGGCTTGAAAAGAAGTTTGAACAGACTGAACAGGGCTGGAAATGAGAGATATAAAATGAAAATAAACATCCATAAGACAAAATTGATGAAGATTTCAAGGAAAGGAAATGATTGGATGGAAATCACTTTGAATGGATTAAGAATAGAAAATGTAAAAAGTTTTGAATACCTTGGTAGTTGGATAACAGAAGACAATAGATCTAATTATGAAATTAAGAACAGAATTAAAAAAGAAAAAGTAGCATTTTTCCAAATATACCACATATTAGGAAACAGAAATCTGAACAAACAGTTAAAAGTAAGAATCCTCAAGACAATGATCTGGAGCATGGGGACGTAGGGATGTGAGTCCTGGACGATCAGTAAGAAGATGGGTGACCGATTGAATGCATTTGAAATGTGGTGCTTGAGAAAAATGGATCATATCAGCTGGACTGAAAGAGTGAGCAATGAAGAGGTTCTTAAAAGATTCAAAATGAAAAGAGACTATATGGCCAGTATCCAAAGAAGAAAAATAGCATTTGCAGGATTGTTGAGGGGTTCTTTTGGAGAGCTTCCCAGAATAGTATTGCAAGGGATGGTGGAGGGAAGGAGAGGAGGAGGAAGACCCCGACTCCAATGGAAAGACAACATCAAAGATTGGACGGGCAAGAATCTTACAGAAGCAAGAGATAGATAGACTTGGAAGCAGACTGTTCATCAGCTGCAACCCTCTTAACGAGGAGGCCACAGGATTAGATTAGAATTTGTAAATGAGAGAAACAATTGGTTTTAAGATTATTTCTCTTATTTTTCAGTTATTTTAATACAGAAATTCCTTTAACCACTACAGGCTGAATCAGAGTTGATTGTATCAAATTAAAAATGTCAAGAAAGTATATTCTGTTTAATCCTTTATCCAACCATAAGCAAACAAAGTTTGTGTATGAAGTTTCTTCATGACTAGGTTACTTATATACAGAAGCTAATGACTTAACATTAATTGCTTTAGTATCTCATAATGCAAAGCACTCATCCTTTTGGGTGTGTATAATGCTATGCATTATGGGAAGGGAAACTACCCAGACTGGCTTTAATATACCTTTATTGAGGTATATTAAAGTGCAGGGATTCTTCTAAAAAAAAAAAAAAATCTACAAGATCACTCTAAATATCACTGAGTGACCCTAAAGGATCACTACTAAACTCCTCACCTGAATCATTTTAGGACAGCAAACTCAGCAGTGGCACCTCTCAGTGACAGGCAAAAACCTGTCACTGAGCACAGTCTCTGTACTCCTCAGGATGCAGCAAGTCCAAATTACTGTTCAGGTGTGGGCTTTCTCCAAAAACTTGGGTGATCCCTCACATCACCCATGCATTACTCAAAGGATCATTTAACTTATTACTCAGCAGTTGTTCTACTCAGTGACAGGCTAACCCTTCCACTGAGTAGAACTCCACTAAGCAGAACTGCTCTTACTGAGCATTTCTGCTTAGTGGAGGGGTTAGCCCAAAGGATCCCAACCCCAAAGGATCACCACCAAATTCATCACTCCCGACCTGGATGACTCCAGGACAGGAAACTCAGTGGTGGCTCCACTCAATGACAGGCAAAAAACCCACTATCATGCAAAACTTCTGTACTCCTCAAGAAGCAAGCCCAAAGATGAACATTACTAAATGTAATCAAGTAGGAGCCAGACTCAGAAGCGATACTAGTGTTCACGTAATGCAGAATTCGTATATTTCTCTTATATAAGTAGTGAAAAGGAATATCACCTTATTATTAAATTACTCTGGATCAGAGATAGACATTGAAAGTATTTTCATTTGGTTATACTATAAATTAAAGATGCCAAGAATTATATTCTTGATTTAATCTGTTATTCAAATGTAAGCAAACAAAGTTTGCACGTGAAGTATCTTCACGACTAGGCTACTTGTATTTATAGGTTAATGACTTCACAATAGAGTGCTGTAAAAGGAATTAGAGATGATAAAGGTGACATGAAAACTGCAGAAAAAGATATCCTTGATGTCACTCAAGCAGCCTAGTGTTGTATTTCTATCAGGAATACATATCTATTCCTGATAGAAAAAGCCATTAAAAGCCAGAAATGTAGAAAGGCAGTTAGAGTAGATGATATTTGACCAGAAATGCTCGAGTATGGAGGTATAAAAGTCTTACAGTAGCTGCCCTGGATAGTTCAGAAGGCATGGACAGAGGGATGAATTCCAAATGATTGGAATATAGCCCACATAGTATCCATATACGTGGACAGTGGACAAAAAAAAAAGAAAAGGGAAATAAAACTGAATGTGAGATTTACAGAGATATTTCCCTACTGAGCGTTCCTGGTAAATTTATGCAAGTATACTTGAGAAACAGTTGAGAAGGATTGTAGAAAGAAATCTTGGTGAAGAAGAACAAGCTGGATTCAGGCCAAATATAAGCTGTCAGGATCATATTTTCACTTTATGACAAATAGATCAGAAATCATTGTAATATAACAAAGATCTGTATTTAAGTTTTGTAGATCTGGAAAAGGCATATGACAAGGTGGCAAGAGAAAAGCTATTCAAAACGCTACAGTCATATGGTGTAAATGGGACATTATATCGAGCAATACATAGTCTCTATTTAAGCTGTAAGTCAGCAATTAGAATTGAAGGAGGTACAGGAAGTTTTCTGATATTAAATCTGGTGTGCAGCAAGGGTGCACATTACCTTCACTGTTATGTGTTATCTATATGGATCAAAATGTTAATCTTAGTTCTTTACTTTGTGCAGATGCTATTATACTTCTGAATAAATTCAGCACAAGTCTGCAAGATTCCCAGACTAAATTGAATAACTGTTGTAATAAATTTGGTATGAAAATCAGTAAAAAGACAAACACAATGAAAATAGGCAGAAACATTGAAAACCTCAACTGTATCCTGAATGGTGAACCAATAGAACAAATAAAACATTTCAGCTATTTGGGTATAATTTTTAGAGAAGATGGCAAATTGCATATGGAGTTAGACAACAGAATCAGTAATGCTGGTATTACTGATTCTGTAATTGTTAAAGTAATGCAGAATTCATATATTCCTTCCTGACAGGAAGTCAGCTGAATAAATTTATATAGAATAAGAAAGAAATTAGTCAAAACACCAAACTAGTTATATACAAGACTTATTCAAACCAATTTTAACTTATGGATCTAAGAGCTGTTTTAGAAATAAAACACTTGATCAAAGACTGGAGACCTCTGATATAGAGTTCTGAAAAAGATTAGTGGAGTCAACAGATGGCATCAATGGCAGTATCACATTAGAAAAGAACTTACCACTGTTAGCATTCAGGAATGTGTTAGTAGAGCTAATCTTAAGTGGTCTTCTTCTGCTTCTTCTCTCTCTCTCTCTTCCATCATGTATGTGGATGATGATGATGAGGCTGAATGAACTCTTCCACTTTTGTCTGTCCCTGGAGAGTCTGAACAATTCTGTCCAATTTGATGTCGCTTGTTGTGATTTGGTTTTCAGGTCCTCTTTTATTTTGTCTATCCATCTAATTCTGGGCAACACTTTCAATCTTTTACCTTCCATCATTGTATTCAGGGCTTTAGATGGTAATCTTTCTGATCCCATTCTGGTCACATGGCCAAGTCTTCTTTCTTGGATTTTGTCTACTATTGTTATTTCTTGTTTTAATCATTTCCTTATGCATTCATTTCTTAGTCTATCCAGCAGAGATACTCCAAGTAATCTTCTTAGCCACCCCATTTCAGTTGTTAATAATTTTTTCTCTTCAGCCTTTTTGAGATTCCAGCATTCACTTCCATAGAGGAGTATTGGGAGGACCATTGTTTCATAGATTCTTACTTTTGCTGCTTGTTTGATTCTCTTGACTTCCATATTTTATTAAGTCATCTAAAAGTTTGGGATGCTTGACTGATTTGTCTGTTTATATCTTTTGTAATTTCACCATTGTACTCAATTACTCCTCCAAGGTAGGCGAAGTTTTCTACCTGCTCTAGATTCTTACTATTAATTTCAATTTTCAGATTGGTGTTTCTTTTTCCTATTTGCATAATTTTCGTTTCTATCTATAGTTATGTTTAAAACAAATTTTATACATTCTTCCTTTATTTTATCAGAAATTCGTTGTAGATTTTCTTCCATGCTTGCAAGTAATGCAATGTCATCTGCAAATTTTAAATTTGTTATATTTTTCCCATATATTTTGATTCTAGAGTCTTCTTTGTTTATGGCATTACTGGTTGCTTCTTCCAGCGTAAGATTGAACAGGTCTGGTGACAGATTGTATCTCTGTTTTACTCCACTCTGTGTGAAACCAGTTAGTTAAGGTGTTCTCCACTCGTACTGCACTTTCAGATTTCTCATACAGATTCTTTATTATTCTTATTGTTTTGTTGGAAAATCCAAATTCTTTCATAGTTTCCCATAGTTCTCTTCTATAGATTGAATCAAATGCCTGATGAAAGTCTATGGATTTTATATAGCAACTGTGATTGTACTCTAGTATTTTTTCTGTTAGCTGTCTTAAGGTGAATAGTTGATTAATTGTGCTTTGTCCTGGTCTGAAACCTGCTTGTTCTTCTCCTAATGCTAGTTCTATATATGATTTAATTCGTTTTTGGAGTACTTTTGTAAAAACATTACTTGGAATACTGAGGAAACTAATGCCTCTGTAATTATTGCATTCTGTTTTATCTCCTTTTTTGTATATAGGAGTTATAACTGATTTGGTGCAATCAGTAGGCAATGCTTCATTTTTGTAGATTCTTTCAAATAATGTTTTTAATGGTTCCAGAAGTTGTTCCTTTCCTGCTTTTAAGAATTCTGCATGTATCTGATCAATGCTAGGTGCTTTTCTAGTTTTAAGTTTATCTATGCTGTGTGCTATTATTTCTTTGGTAAAGATATTTGTTCCCTCTTCCATTTTAGTGGCTGGAATAGTAATATCCTGAGAATTGATTTTATTATATAAATCTCTGAAGTATTCTTCCCATCTGGCCATTCTTTTTGTTTTAGTTTCAATTAGCTGTCCCTCTTTGTTTCTGATCATTAGCATTTTTGTTGTCCGTGTCTAACTAATTTCGTCTATTTGTTTATTTAATCCATGGAGGTTATTTTCTTTTGATAGTTTCTCTACCATTTTGCATTTTTCTTCTAACCAGTTATTCTTGTCTCTTTTAACTAGTTTTCTAATTTCTGTGGTTAATCTATTATATTCATTTCTGTTGTAGTTCTGTTTTAATTTCATGCCTTTCCTTTGGTCACTTAACCTTTTTACCTCATTCGAGATCCAATCCTTTTTACGTTCTCTTTCTGTGTAACCTATTGTATTTTGTTATGATTTTAATATTATTTCCTTTAATTTGCACCAACATTCTTTGATGTTTATATTCTGTTTTGGTAGTTCTTTCAGGTTTTTATCTTGTTCTCGTTGATATTTTCTTATAATATTATTGTCTTGTAGTTATTTTACATTCAGTCTCCTTGTGACCCTAAAAGTGCTTTCTGATTTTAACTTTATTCTTAGGTTTGTTAATACTAGCTTATGGTCTGATCCACAGTCTGCAGCGAAGGATCTGCCATTTAGGATATTTGATTTCCATCTTTGGTTTACAATAATATAGTCTGTCATATTCTTGGTTTGTCTGTCTAGTGATATCCATGTCCATTTTCTTTGGAGCTTTGGTTGTTTAAAGAGAGTGTTGGTTATTGTTAGTCAGGGGCACGCCAGTAGTGTCCGGCCTGTGTGCAAAACTTTAGTTGGCACTCCTATACCCAGTAGCACACCAGTAGTGTACGGCGCATGTGTACAAACTTTAGTTGGCACCCCTATCCCCCCTCAATAAAAAAATCACTTAAAAAAACGTTTTTTTTTAAGTATTTCCTCCTCTTTGGCACCTTTTCTGTCCTAGTGCCTGTGTGCATCGCGCACATTGCATATATGGCCAGCGTGCCCCTGTTGTTAGTCTATTATTTGAGCAGAAGTTTAGCAGTCTTTCTGCACGTTCATTGCTTTCTCCATATCTATCCAAACTGTTCGATTACTCTTGTCAGGTATCCCAGTCTTTGCCTACTTTTGTGTTTAAGTCCCCCATTACAATTAGATCTTGACTTGATGTTTGCTGTACTGCTTTTTTCAAATCTGTATAGAACTCCTCAATGTATTCTTCTGATGATATTGAAGTTGGTGAGTATACTTGAATAATAGTCAGTGATCCAGTTGATGTTTTAAATCTTGCTTTAATTATCCTAGGTGAGATAGGATTGTAAGACAATAGAGAGTTTTGAGCCTGAAATGAAAAAATGGTTTTAATATAAGTGCTACTCCCTCTGGGTGTTTGTTGTTCTCCCTGCCTGAAGTTAAGATTTTGTACTATCCATGGTGAAATTCTCCTTTTCCAGTCCACCTGGTTTTGCAGAGTCCAATCATTCCCATCAGTAATTGTCTAATTCATACAGTAGTATTTCCAATGCTCCTTCCTGGTGAAGAGTTCTTACATTCTATGTTCGAATGCTTGTTATGTTTTCCCTGTCTATTAGGTGATGTTTTGTTCCAATAGTATATTTTTCGCCTTCAATATCTTGGTTCCCTAATAGTGGGCACGACCCTTGTTTGACTTGGTGACGGTCGAGCTGGCTTGTATCTTTAGGTTGGTTAGAATTCATTCAGTTTCAATGGTTAGGTTACGTTGTGTCAACTACCACTCCTTGACCTGAATTCAGCTGCTCCTAACATGGAGTACAGACGCTATTTTGCAGCCGATTCACCAAATACAGTCACTGCTTGAGATCACCATATCTGGCTACCCCTCACTTAGTTTAGCCTGTGGGTCGACACAGTTGACTGGGGTGTGGCCACTACAGCTTACAGTAGCTTTTTGGAACTAGAAGTGAGAGTTGGGTGTCCAGTGAGAACCAATCCATCTGAACCACAATTACGTGCAACCATCCAAGTGGAGAGATATCTGAGGTGGTATAGTCACTTCAACAGAATGGGAGAGAAAAAATTAGCAAAAACAAGTGTTCTCTGCCAGGTTGGCAGGAAAAAGACCCAGAGACCAAGATGTAGATGGATTGATTCAGTAAAAAGCACCTTAAAAGTCAGAAATATAAGATCTGATAATATTGCAGTTGACAGATACTTAGTCTTTATTTGAGTTGTAAGTCAGCAGTTAGAATTCAAGGAAGTACAGGAAGATGGTTTGATATTAAATCTGGTGTCAGACAAGGATACATTATCCCCTCTGTTATTCATTAACTATATGGATCGCATTATGAAGGAAAGTGGTATTAAACCTGATATTAAATTGGAGATGTTAATCTCAGCTCTTTGCTTTATACGGATGATGTTATACTTCTAAATAAATCCAGTACAAGTCTGCAAGATTCCCTGACTAAATTGAATCACTTTTGTAATAGATATGGTATGAAGATGAGCAATAACAAGACCAAGACAATGAAAATAGGCAGTAGCATTGAAAATATCAACTGTATTGTGAATGGAGAACCTATAGAACAAGTAAAACATTTTAGCTACTTAGGACGATTTTAAATACGAGGGTGGTCTGAAAAGTTCTCAGCCTAACAATAAAAAAATGAATTTATAATTTCAAAATTATTTTTATTTTACAACATAATCTCCCTTAAGACTAATACATTTATCCCAGCGATGCTCCAGAGCCATTATCCCATCCCTATAGTGGTTCTCAGTAAGATCTGCAAAATACCTCTCTACAGCTGCAATCACCTCTTGATTTGAAGAAAAACGTTGACCAGCGAGGAAGGGTTTTAGTTTTGGGAAGAGATAGAAGTCAGATGGAACGAAATCTGGGGAATAGGGTGGATGTTCCAACAATTCATAGTGCAGATCCCTTAATTTCGTTCCCCAGAACAAGCAAACCGGCCCTATGAACACACATGGATTACAGTCATGAATACATCCCAACCATATGCCAGTCCCAAGCCCGGATAAAATTGGAGAATTGGGGAAAGCAATGGTGAACTACCCTGTAAAAATCTCACCTGGAACACTTTGTGGGCAATGACTACAAAGTCACCTAGGATCGGAAACGACTTAAGGGAAAAATCACCACCTTTTCCATCACTATTGTTTCAAGTTCATGTTAGAACATTTTTCAGAATAATAGTTATATTTATAACTATTGTTAAATGTTTATATTAAATATGTAAAATGGTTAAACTAGTTTGTTAATAATTATAATTGTATTTGCATTCTTTTGTCAGCATTTTATATTTTGTTTTAAAATGCTATTTTTTTTTTAGGAAATTCAAACTTGGTATATACAATTATAAGGAAGAGAAATGTGTTCCATGCCTTAGCCAACCTTCCAACGGATCATGCAACAATTCAGAAGTCTTTAAACAAACGTGGAAGAATGATGTCCTCCACTAGTACTACAAGCCTCAATAATTCTTCCACTGCTCAGAGCAATAGTAATAGTAATAGTAATACTGATGGTGGCTCTGGCAATAGCATGGAGGGATCAACTCCAGCAAGACCTGCTGAGAAAGGCACTTTGAATGCCTCTTTAGCTGCCACTCCATGTAAGAAATTTATTATTTAAAAATTAGTGGAAAAAATTATAATTTCTACCTGAATATATAGTGCCCCAATCTAAAAATATATTAACAATAAGGATAGTCTAATTGTGCTTAAGAGAAAGCAGTTGTCCTTTGCCATAGCAAAGGAAAACTGCTTTCAGATGGTGAAGTGGTTGGTTGGTTAGAATCAGAATAAATTATACTGGAAAAGAAATTATATTCTTGTTTTTACATCCAGGCATAAGCAATCAAAAGTTTGCATGTAAAGCAACTTCACAACTAGGCCACTTGTATATGGAGATAGAAGACTTCACACACTTCGTTTTGGACAAATATGGTGCCATATATTATGGGAAGGACTACTTCCCAGACTGATTTTGACTTTATTCAGGCTTTCATCATTTCAAGGTTAACACATCATAGTTCTCCTCTGGTCTCAGTATTTAATGGTATATCATTTTAGTTACATTACCTCTTTTGTTTTTAACCTCAAGCCTCTCTGTAGGAGTTCCTACTTTTCTTATAGATCAGCTAGATGACTGAGAGTTATATCCATGCAGAAAGGTAAAATTCAGCAGAGGATTTTGCATTATGAAAAGAGATCCTGAGATTCAGAGGATAAAGCACAATTTAACTTACATTTTCCTTAGAAAACGCTAAGATTGGACATTCTGTTCCCTTTCAAAACCCATAGGACACAACTTCTGCTCGCCTACACTCTCATCTCTCTCCCTTCCTGGCATCACTCTTTTCCTCTACTCCTACATAGACAATAAAGGCAAATCACCTCCTTCCACCAGCAACTGAGCACCATTTGCCTCCTGTGGCCTTTTGGCAGAAAGACATAAGAAGAAGAATATTAAACAACTTGAACACTTCTAAATCATCTGGTCCCGATGGCAACTCTTCTATTGTACTCAAACGTTATGCTCCAGAGCTAACATCTGTCCTCTATCGTGTCTTCAGTCTTCTAAACTCAGCTGGCACCTATCCCATCTTATGGAAGCAAGCATATATCCAACTGATTTCAAAATCCTAAAGACAAAAACCTTCAACAAAATAATGGAGAAAGTATCAATGGACAACTTTTTTCACTACCTAGAAGCTCACCAGTTAATCAGTGACCACCAGTATGGATTTCACCAATCCAGATCCATGGCTTATATCTTAGCCTACATCACTCACCACTGGGCAGATGCCATGGAAAGGTTCAGGGAAACATATACTGTTGCCCTTAACATTTCAAAGGCGTTTGACATCAAAGCCTGTTTTGCAAACTGCCTTCCTTTGATCTACCTGCCACTTTCTAAAACTGGAAAGCCAGCTTTCCCTCTGGTTACTCACTGTATGTCATGGTGGATAGCACCCTCTCTTCAACCATTGGTGGTTGAAGAGAGGTAGGACTATCTCAGGACTGCATTCTCTCACCTACCCTCTTTCTCTTATACTTATCCTACTCTCAATCACCATAAATCTTATCCATAGGTTTGAAAACTTCAGCAAGAACAGTGCCTTAAACACTGATCTCCATACCATCCTTTAGTGGGGCAAGGAATCTCAGCTCACCTTCCCTCATCCTCAGTACTACACACATCACCAGATAGGATGAACTCTCTCTCTCTCTCTCCTTGGATTGACATTTGCCTCCAACCTTTCTTGAGACAAACACATCACACCAATAGCTTCCTCAGCTTCTAAAAAAAATGGGCGTTCTTTTCCACTCAAGAAGCTATTTTACACCCACCCAGCTACTAATCCTATATAAACTCCAAATCCACTCATCCTTAGAAATGCTGTTCATACATTTGGTGTGTGGTGCATCTAAAGCCTTAAAAATTCTTGATTCTATCCAGAGAAAAGCAATTCGGCTCATAGATGACCTTTTCCTCATTCACCCTCTATCTCATAGAAAAATGTTTCTGTAGTGTCTCTCCTACAGGTACATCCATGGTCACTGCTCCAATGAATCAGCAAACATCATTCATTCATTTGCTGTTGGATAAAAAATTAAGTTAATTCAGAGAAGTCAAGCTAAATGTGGTCTTGGAATACCTCTCTCCCAGATCTTAAGAAAATTAATGTAGCTAAAATGATTGAGATTAGGGAAGAGTTTCTTCATTATTATTATTATTATTATGCCCTCCATGGAGTCAACAGACTTATTGTGGGAGGTTCATTCAACTAACAACATATTTTATCATATAGAAACTTAAAATCCTTAACACTCCTTGCATTAACAACAATGCATTCCATTCACTGACAATTCTCCATGTAAAAAATCTACTCCTCACACCCCCGCTTCGCTTTTACATAACTTCCAGGAATGACCTCTGGTTCTTCCCATTTCATCTTCTACTCTTTTTATAATCCCCTCTGGATTAATCTGATAAAATCCTCTCACTAACTTTAATGTCTCTATCATTTCACCTCTTCCTCCCATCCACCAAACTCTGCAAACCACATTTCTTCATCTTCTCTCCATAGCCATGGAGAGAAGATGAAAGGGGGGGGGGTTGGAACTTGGGGGGCGCCATAGGCACCAGGGGCAGAGCCCCTAGTACTATATATTCCCACCCTCTGCAGCTTGTGCACCAACTTATCATGTGGTAATCTAGCAAACGCTTTTGCAAAACCTAAGAATATCACTGTATATGATTCTCCCTTATCTAATGCATTTGCCACCTTATCATAAAATGCAAGTAAATTATAAAGCAGGACTTACCCTTTACGAATCATAAAGAATGCTATGTCGATCTATCCAATTCTGTATTCTATTCCTTATCAATCTCTTCAACACCTTGATCACAACTGCAGTTATACAGACTGGCCTATAGTTGGAGACTTCTGTCTTAAGAAACATGCTTGTGTAGGGATATTGTTTTGCCTTCTTTCCGCTCCTTAGGAACCCTACCCACTGCAAGACTTTCAATAAATAACCAGGAGCATAACCAACTGTGGTACACATTCCTTAAGAATGCATGGTGATATGTCATCCACTTCCACAGCCTTATTCACATCTAACCCAACCAACATCTGATACATCTCTGTTTCTTTCACTTCCAATTCTCCTAATACTTGCCTCTATTCTATATATTGCACCGGATCATTTACGCCAGTATGATATACACTGATAAAGTGCTCGTTCAATAATTTTACTATATTCTTTACAACTGTTATTCTGCTTCCATGACATCCACCAGTGTTAATCTGCCATAATTATTCTTCCTCTGCTTGCCATGTAACAGAAAAATTCCCTTGAGTTAACCTTGGCCTTACCAGCCAATCTCCTCTCATACTATAGCTTTTCTTTCTTTACCATGCTCGTCACCTTTCTAGCCTGCACTTTATACTCTTCATGGATCTGATCACCACCAACTGTCTTGTACCTACTTCATATCATTTTCTTTTCCAACACAGCTTGCTTAATTTCAATGTTCATCCATTTCACTCCTGATCTATTTACTCCTTTAACCCTTGGTATGCAGTCATACATTGCTTTTGTCAGATACTGCCTTGTGAGTTTCCATGCATTGTCAACATCTTTTTTACTGCTCAACTCATCTACCCAACATACTGATGCTAAGTGACTACAGAGCTTCCTATAATCACCTGCTTTATACTTCCACATTTATCCATTTTTGGCAGTGACCTTTTCTTGTTTCATCACTTCCCAAACAAGTACTTCATGATCACTCTCACCAACTCGTGATAGTGTCAACACTTCATTAACAACTACTTCTTGTGAAGTTATTGCCAAATCCAAAACATCAAAACCTCAAGTTGCCTCAATCACATGTTGCTTAATATACTTATCTCTTAGAAATTCCAGAAACTTGCTCTCCTTGTTTCCACACACACACACACACACACACACACACACACACACACACACACACACACACACACACACACACACACACACACACACACACACACACACTATCTCCTCCTTCCAGTCTATATTCCTGTAATTAAAGTTTCCCATCATGATCACCTTCTTTTTACATGCCCAACTAATTTGCTTAAACAATCAGAATTCTCTGTATTCTCTGGCCCATAACAGCATCCTATCAGATATACTAACCTGCTTATTTCAACTTCACACCAAACAGATTCAAAATCTGTGCATACACTACCAACTTCCACACTTTGTAGATACAATTCTTCTGCAATCATTAACAACACTCCCCCTCCTCTTTTCACATTTCTATCCTTCTGAAAAATTATATATCCTTCTAATTCTATTCCTGACATCACATCCTCCTCAGACAACCAAGTTTCACTTATTCCAATTATTTTTGGGCAACAAATGCAAGAAACTCAGCTCTCTTGTTTCGAATACTCCTTACATTTGTGTATAAACATAACAATTGCTGTGTTTAATGCCATTCTACCAGCACCAACATTCTCTATTCTAGCTGCTATACTATACCTCTCTCTCTTCAGTTTGAACACTCCCGTTTCCCTGATCCTGACTGTGTTGATTTGTGCTATCCTGTTTCACAGGTAGACTCTGATTATTTGCTGCATTAACTTCTTGACTCTATGCTTTCTCAGAAAACAGTAGCCTTTCTCAGGTACTAACGACTAGCAGTAACTTGTATGAGAGAGGACATGAAAGGGTTGTTGGAAGAGGCGAGAGTGAAGAGTGAGAAAGTGAAAATCATTAGTATTTTACGTCAGTAGATATGATAAAAATGAATTAAGAAGAAGGACTATGATGGTAAACAATTTGATGCGTAGGCTGTTTAGAAGGAATGTATACAAGTTTTTGGATGTGTGGAGTGAGTTTGCAGGAAGATTGAATTTTTATAAGAGGGACGACCTACACCTGAATGCGTTTGGTATCAGGAGTCTAGAAAAACTAATAACTGGTATGAGACCTAACACAGAGAGTCAGAGAAACTAAATTGTAAAGAAGAATGGTGAGAATGTGAGTGTAAGAGCAACAATGTTATATAACTGTGTTAATGATGGTAATGGGCTTTGTCGTGGAAATGTTGACGAGGAGAGAACGATTTCGGGTTTGTGATCGTCCAGTTCAAACCCATCATATGTGTGCAAAGATGTCTACATGTGTAAGGCATGAGAGAATAATAGAGATCTGCAAGTTGTCCAACTGTGTCAGGCAAACTGCAGACAAAATAATACAAAAGAACAAACTGATAGGTTATTATGTCTGTACACAAATGCTAGGAGTATCAGAAACAAAGGGGTAAAGTTTGTTGCCTTTATCAATATGTTGGGACATCAGATTGCAGCAATTAGTGAAACCTGTCTATCAGAATCAGACATACTAACTGGTATCGAGTGTAAAGGGTACACTATTTTTAGGAAGGATAGAGAGGATAGGAGGAGCGTGTGCTGCTAATGTAATCAGATGACTTGAGTGCAGTTAGAATTGAGACCTATGATTGTAGTAGTACTACTACTACTAACAGTATTTTTTGTGACAGCAAGCTTCAAGCCATCTGATGTGAGGTGGAATCTAACAAGATCAATTACATAGTAGGATGTTGTTACAGACTTGGTGGATCAGTTGCTAGTGATGAACAAATGCATCACCAAATAGATAAGATGAGCGCAAAAAGAGTGATCATAATGGGAGACTTTAATTATCCAAATATTGATTGGGTAGAAGTAGAATCTCATAGGAAGAATGAAAATGCATTTATAGCTGTTGCAGGAAAACTTTCTCAAGCAGCATGTGACAGAAGGAACTAGAGGGCAAAGAGTGTTAGCTTTGATTATAGTGTCAGAAGGCATTTTAGTTAAAGACGTAACTATTCTGCCTCCGGTTGATGACAGTGACCATGCAGTACTCACTTGAGAAGTGACTAAGTTTATGAATGTTCCATTCAGAAAAAGTTACGTGCAGAACTACAAAGCAGGAAATTACGACTAACTGAGGAGTATACTGAGTTCAGTGGAATGGGATCGGTTGCTGGATGGAAAGAATATCGACAGTGCATGCGATATCAGAATGTGTCCCGAGAGTTTGAAGAATAAATAGAATAGGAGTCAAATGGATGTGTAATCTTGTTAAGCAAGAGATTAAGAAAAGGACGATGTGGAAGGAATACTGTGTGCATAAGTATGATGTCCGTTATGATTATAAGCAGCAGGCTAGAATAGTCACAACTGTTGTGTGGAAAGCAAAGTCTGAGTATGGAAAGAAACTGCATGCTAAAGAGAACCCACAAAAATTTTATCAATATACTGCAAGTATATTGATAAAATGATAAAAATAGTGAATATGAAAGAATAACTTCTAAATGCAGAGGGTTACAGATGCAGAAGAGGTTGTTCGACTAATGAGTTCCCATTTTGTTAAAAGCTATCAACCTGGTGTATGCGACATTGAGCTCACTACTACCTCTTCACTGGATGAAGAAATTCAGGTATATGAGGATGAGGTATTAGAGCTGTTGCACAAATTGAATAAGAATTCAGCAATAGGGATTGATGAGATATCAGCACATGTGTTCAAAGAGTGTTCAGCTGAACTGGCCATTCCTTTGACAAGGCTCTTTAATATGAGTCCCTCAGAACAAGGAAGATTCCACAGTAATGGAAAGAATGTATGGTAATTCCATTGCATAAGGGTAGCGCAAAGACTGATGTATCCAACTATTTACCAATTAGTATCTCAGGAGTGGTAGTGATAAAGATTTTGAAAAAATTGGTTAGGGCTCACATTCAGAAATGGGTTGGTGAATCTCTACTTTGCAATGAGCAACATGGGTTTACTAAGGGAAGGTAATGTTTTAGCAACTTGCTCACATTCTATAACAATATTACCATTGAACTAGACAAGGGGAATGGATACAACATGATACTTTTGAATTTTGCTAAGGCTTTTGATAGAATACAGCATGGTAGACTGTTGCATAAATTGGAGAATATGGGTTTGGGTTATACAATATTAGCATGGATAAGAGGATAGCTGACTGACAGATATCAAAAAGTGGTATATGGGGGGGGGATCTGAGTCTGCAAGGTTTAAAGTAACAAGTGGTATACCACAAGGATCAGTGCTTTTGTCTACTGTTATTCAATCTGTACATTAATGATATTGGGAAGGATTTGACAAGCGACATACAACTATTTGTTGATGATGCAAAGATAGGTAGGGTAATCAGGAATGCTGCTGATATTACTTGCAGAATGATTTGAATAGGTTGGAATTGTGGGCATGGAAAAAGGGATGTCAGTAAATGTAAAGTTATGAACTTCGGCGTGATTAGATATCCAATGTCATATTATATTGGTTGGGATTATGCTTGAAAAAACTGATGAGGCTAGGGATCTTGGAGTGTTAATAGATAGGAAGTTGAAGTTCAGGGGCCATGTAGCAAAGGTTGCAAATACAACTCAAAAGATATTTGCAATGCTGAAACGAATGTTCACATGTAAATATAAGGATATCATTTTGTCTCTTTACAAGCCGTTGATAAGACCTCACTTCGAATATTGTGCGCAGGTCTGGTCTCCTGGTTTCCATTGTTATTCTGATATATTGGAGACTGTGCAATGGAGAGTGCTAAAAATGATATCAGGATTATGGAATACTGATTAGGAAGACAGATTGAGAATTTCTAGACTGCAGACACTAGCAAACAGGAGAAAGAGGGAGTGATATGATTGAGACTTACAAACTTCTCAAAGGTTCATACAGGATATTTCAGTTGATGGAATTTTTCAATTTATTGAGGATGGGGAAAGGACAAAAGGGCATCCTTGGAAGTTGAGAATGAATGCTGCTAAGAAGGAGGTGAGGGCTAGATTTTTCTCTCATAGGATGGTGCATTATTGGAATGGATTGCAATTGGATGTTGTGAGTGCAAGCAGGGTGAATGAATTCAAGAATAAGTATGATAGCTTGTGCATGTGGTATGTGGCCTCCCTCGATGAGTCCCTAACTCGCTTAATAATAATAATAATAATAATAAATGTCCAACACCAAACCCATTCAAATGTAATCCATCAGCTTTATACCATTTCAACTTCCTTTCAAATTCACTCCACAGATTTACAAATTGAACCCCCTTTGCCTCACACAACTCAGCCATATTACTATTTATTATCTCTACTCTCCTTCTCAATTCACTTTTATCATATCTGGGCAACACGCCTACACCTTTGCCAACAACACTATTCTTGTTTACCTGCTGCAATAACTTCCTCAAGTTTTTATCAACATTTTTTCCCCCCCAACTAAGTCATTTGTGCACATGACTGATTGTGATGCCTGGTATTTCCTTTTCTGCAACTCATCAGTTATTTGCTTCATTGTTCCACCAGGAAAGCATGTTTTGTGCACTTAATGAGTAATCATTAACTTCCTCCATCTCCTTATCATCAACTAATCTCTCCTTTAGTTGTTTAATATCCATTTCCAGATGTTTCATTTCACTTTTCATTTTCACTAACTTCTGCCGAAGCTCTTCTGCTATTCTGATGGTCGCTCCTGTTTCTAATTGCTCTAATCTATCCAGACACTTTTCACATACGTTAATGCTTTCTTTCTTCTTGTTTACCCAAACAAATCGTTCACATTTTTTGGTGCAGACGTAAGGTGATTCAAGAAGAGAAACATGATCATGCTTGGAGATCTGAGTATTATCCAAGGTAAGAAGAAGAAGAGGTACAGTTTCATAGCTGATACTGATTCTAAAAATAGTCTTTCAGACATATATCAGGCTTTTGTGCAGCATAGTTGTCTTCTTCCATTTAATCCTGTGTGAAGGAGTAACCAGAGCATGGTCTGCCAGTCCTAAATTGCTAAACACAAATTTGGTCTGTACAATGTAGGCTAAGTTGCAAACCATATATTCACTCCAGGATGTGCAAAAGGATGAGGCTGATTCTTTGAAGAATGGATGAAGATTGCTAGTTGGATGTGTGGTTTGTGAGTGCCATGAAGATTATTAATATACTCTAACTATCTTTTTGAATGTACCTTGGATATAGGGGATGGGAACATGCAGTATTTTGTATGTTTTATAGAGGTTATAGCCATTGGCTAATAAAAGTGTCTTGAAGATAACTGCATTCTGTGTGAAGGGCTATGTCATTAAGAAAAATAGCCCTGGCTCTGTATAGAAGTGTTTTGAAGATGTCATACTGTTGGGTGGGTTAGCTTTCCTACAACCAGAAAAGGATAATGTAATGAGGTAAGAAAGACAGATTTTAGTTTATTTTTTTCTATAGTGAAATATATTTTTGGATGTTGGCTTTTAAATACACTAAAAATGAATCTGATGCGTCTAGATCATGAGACCAAATAGCAAATACATTGAACACATTGCCTATGTAGCATAGATAGAAAGTTGTTTTTTGTGTGTAGCAGTGTTTTAAATGTTCGGTGTCCTAGAAATTTCATATAGAAATTGGCTAGAGGAGAGAGATGGGGAGAACCCATTTCAGTCCCATTTAGCCATTGGTATATATTTCTTTTTTCATGAGAAATAACTGAATACTATTACTATTATTACTATTATTACGGGCAACTCCAGGGAGTCATTGGACTCATCGAAGGAGGCCCCAAATCATATTCATCACAACTATTTGACATTCATACAGTATCTATCATACCTCGCCTTAAACTCATTCACTGTCACAGCATCCACCACAGACTCAGGGAGCGCATTCCACTCATTCACTACTCTAAAAGTAAAGAACCCAGCTCTAACACCTTTACTAACCACACTTTTGCCCAGTTTCCATGGATGTCCCCTAGTCCTCCCACAACCAGCCCTGTACTCAAAAATATCTTCTGAATTAATTTTATAGAAACCCTTCAGTAATTTGAATGTCTCAATCATATCTCCCCTCCTCCGCCTATCAACCAATTTTTGCAACCCACAAATCCTCAACCTGTTCTCATACGGTTCATTCCACAGACCTGCTATCATCTTGGTCACTCGCCTCTGGATCCTCTCCACCTTCTCCCCATCAAGAAGAAACCTAGGTGACCAAATCTGAGCACAGTAGTCTAGATGGGGTCTTATCAAGGCTCGATACAGAGGAACAATAACCTGCTTGTCTCTGCTTGTCATCGTATTCTTCAGCAACCAAGTGATTTGATGAGCTGTTTTGGTCACTTTTGCAATGTGTCCCCTAAATATCAATTCCTTATCTACCAACACTCCTAAATCTCATGCCTCATCAATTTCCTGGAGCACGGTTCCACCAATGCAGTAAACTGCCGCCAATCTTTTCACCCCAAAATGCATAACCTTACATTTTGCCACATTAAACCGACATCCATTCTCCTTAGCCCAGACCTCCAATCTATCCAAATCATCCTGCAAAATTTTGACGTCATCTGCATTCACTATTGCCCTACCCAACTTCGCATCATCCGCAAACAAATGAACTGTTCCTCTCAGATCATTTCCTATATCATTTATGAACAAATTAAACAGCAGTGGTCCAAGAACAGATCCTTGTGGCACACCACTAGTCACAGGCCGTCTTGTGGACTCTACTCCCGAGTAAACCACTCTCTGATATCTCTCCGTCAACCACCCTCCTATCCATCTCACCAACCCTATGTCCATTCCCATATGCTGCAATTTACTGATTAGAATTCCATGTGGAATCCTGTCAAAGGCCTTGGCAAGGTCCAGTAGAATCACCGTAAACCCATTACCCTTATCCAGTTCAGCCGTCACTGTGTTATAATACGTGAGCAAGTTACTGAGGCATGACCTACCCTTCACAAAACCATGCTGTCCCCGATACAGTATCCCATTTTCTTCTATCCAATCTTGTATTTTCCTCTTGACTATTTTCTCTAAGACCTTGACAAGGATTCCTGATATGCTAATCGGTCGGTAATTTACTACAGCAGTCTTGGAACCACCTTTATGCAGTGGAACTATTTTCCCCTCTTTCCACCCGCTCGGGACTAACCCAGACCCGAGACTCAAATTAAACAAAATGGTCAAGGGTACTGACAATTCTTTAGCTGCTTCTCGTACAACATGAGCTGGTATACCATCCAATCCCACAGATGTATTGACATTGAGGTTATGCAATAGACTACTCACCTCCACTTCATTAACCACAATTCCCGTATAATCTACTGGTTTATTCGTAATTTCAAATCAATTATACATAATTGATTTGAATAATTCAAATATATCATGGAGGAAATGTTGCTTAATAAGGTCAGGGTTACTGTCATTTCTATTCTCGAAAATAGCAGCATTATCTTCTTGTGCATTCCAGAATGTATAAAGTTCCTTCTGGCTACAACTTAGCCTACGTAGAATAAACTAGATCTGTTAACATTTGGCTTTGAAGTACATAAAAACTACATTCACAGCGATCTGTATGAAATCAGGATTACTAGGCCATAGTTTGGATATTCCTTCACACATGAATGGAAGAAGACGGCTACACTGTGCAGATATCACTGTAAGAGACTATTTTTAGAATCCACATCAGCTATGAAACACCCCATAACTGCAATTAGTATGGCTGATTAATTTGACTAATAATTGGGAGACAATCTTTCTAAGATGACATTTATCTTGATTTCTCTGACTTAAATTCACTTTTATCTCATTCCTAGGGGATGCCTTGATAAGATATTAGTTCAGTTACAGTTTGAATTGTTTCTGTAATCTAATTGAGTGCTATATGTGTGTATGTCTTATCATAGTTCATGGTTGTAATTTGTGCTCCTCTAAAGATGCTAGTTTGAAATCCAGTGATGTATTAGTAACTCAGTAAATTATCATCATATCAAATTCCTGACATGAACCCTCAAGGGGGGGGATACAGGATATGATAGTACTACATGAAAAACTTACATCACCACTTACACTCGTATTCTACAATTTGCCTCTCAATCTGTTACCTGTCAAGACTCCAACATTATCAGATGTTATATTTCTGTCTTCTGAGGCACTTTTACTGTATCAATCCACCTATATCTTGGTCTTCCTCTTGGTCTTTTTCCTGACAACCTTGCGTAGAACACTTGTTTTGCTAATCTTTCCTCTTCCATTCTGTTTAAGTGACCAGCTCTGCTAACACCTTTCCTGATGCTGACAATGTCAGGTTCTTTCCTAATATACTTGTTTTTTAATATGATATTGCCACTGATGGTATCTGTTCACACTCCTAATCTTTCTAGGACCTCTCATATCTATGTTCTCTAGTCTTTGGTCAAGTGTTTTATTTCTAACCCAGCTCTCAGATCCATAAGTTAATGGCTTGAACACTGTGTTGTATACAGCTAATTTAGTGTTCTGATTAATTTCTCTCTCATTCTATATAAATTTATTCACTTGACTTCCTGCCATAACAGTTTTATTGATTCTGTTGCCTATTTCCATATTTAATTTACCATTTTCATTAAAAATCGTGCCAAGTAGCTGAAATGTTTTACTTATTCCACAAGTTCTCCATTCACAGTTGACATTTTCAATGATTCTGTCTATTTTCATTGTCTTTGTCTTTTTTATTGCTGACCTTCATACCATATCTATTACAACAGCTATTCAATTTAGTCAGAGAATCTTGCAGACTTGTAGCAGATTTATTTAGAAGTATAACATCATCTGCATAAAGTAAAGAGCTGAGATTAAATTTTACAATTTTGATATCAGATTTAATACCACTTTCCTTCATAATGTGATCCATATAGATAATGAATAACAGAGGGGATAATGTATATCCTTCTCTGAACACCAGATTTAACATTAAACCATCTTCCTGTACTTCCTTCAATTCTAACTGCTGACTTACAACTCAAATAAAGACCAAGTATTGCTTGATATAATGCCCCATTGACACCATATAACTGTAACATATTGAATAGCTTCTCTCTCTTGGCACCTTGTCATATGCCTTTTCCAGATCTACAAAACTTAAATACAGATCTTTGTTATATTACCATGATTTCTCAACTATTTGTCTTAAAGTGAAAATCTATTATAACAGCCTCTATTCACTGGGCTTTCTTTCCACAATCCTCAACTGTTTCTCAAGGTATAATTCCATAAATCTTACCAGGAACACTTAGTAGGGAAATATCTCTGTAATTCTCACATTCAGTTTTATTTCCCTTTTTATATAGGACTTTTATACCTCCATACTTGAGCATTTCTGTTCGAATGTCATCTCCTGCTGCCTTTCCACATTTCAGGCTTTTGATGGCTTTTTTACTTCACGTATGGATATGTATTCCTGATTGCATGTCTTTTGAGTGTTTTTTACCACTGTGCTGTTATCACTGCTAGTTTTCTTTAGCAATTTTTCAAAGTAATTACTCCACACATCAAGGATATCTTTTTCTCTAATTTTCATGTCACCTTTATCATCTCTAATTCCTTTTACAGTACTTTTTCCTCCATTTCTGAGCTTTTTCAACAACCTCCAGAATATCTTGCCACCTTCGTGATATTTATTTTCTACGTTCTTACCAAAGTCTTTCCATAACTTTTGTTTAGCTAGTTTTACACAGTGCTTAGCTTTCCTACACTTGTCTCTGTATTCTCAAAGAGCACAAGCTGACTTATTCGCCAGGAACTTTCCGTATGCTTTCTTCTTTTCTTCACGCCTCTTTAACTTCCTATGTCCACCGTGAAGTTCTGAATTTTTTAACCTTGCAGTCAACCGCACCACATGCCTCTCTGGCTGAATCAATAAATGTTTTCTTCAGGATTTGCCACTGAATCTCCAAGGTTTTATTCCTGTTCTCAAACTCTTATTTTTCTTGAATAATGTTTGTGTATTTTAGTCTATACTTCACATCTGAGAGTTGCTCAACTTTTATTCGTTTTAAAACTTTCTTACATGTTCTTCTTTTCAATATGAATTTCAATTTTATCCTACTCCAGACTGAATGGTGATCACTTCTAATTTCAAAACCTCTGTACACTCTCGTGTCCTGCACCAGGGAAAAAACATCACTATCAACAATAACAGTCAATGAGACTTTTCTTATTCCTTGCCTCTTCTCTCCATGTGAATTTGTGCACATTTTTATGTTGGAACATGGTGTTAGTAATAACCAGTCTCCATGTCCTGAGTAAAAATCCAACAGGTATTTGCCATTATTATTAGCTTTGCTCTTTTCTCCAAATTTTCCCAAAATATTTTGCTATGTCTGTTAATCATTTCTTACTCTGCTATTTAGATCTCCAACATGGACCAACTTTTCCTTTTTAATTCTGTCAGTTGCTTTCTGTAAAGCCTCAAAAAATTCCTCTACTTCTATCTTATAAGTAAATCTCATTGTCCAGTTCCCCATTCTGATATTTGCCTACATCACTCGACTTGATATTGTCTACCATTCAATAAGATTAGCCTCATATTTAGTGTTGAATACTAGAGATACTCCTTCTTTCCCTTGATTTTCATTGCCTAAATATAACATTTTGTATTTATTGCTCAGAAAGATCTCGCCAGTTTTTGTCTTTTTTTTGTTTCAATCAGCCCTATTATGTCGATCTGGTACTTATCCAGTTCTTTAGCTGGTTCCATTTCTTTGCCATTCAGGCTTCTTATGTTGATAGTACTGATCTTGAATTCTGGTGATATTGAGTTGTGGTGTGTTTCAGAATTTATTCTGGTAGCTGAATTTTCGGTGTTTACCCTGGTTCCCTTGCGAAAACAACGGCGCTTTGTTTAACTGGGCAACCCCTCAGCCGGAATGAAATAGTGTCATGCTGTACCATCATTTTATATTGTGGTTTAAGCCAAAAAGAATACAATTTGTTTGGCTAAATCCCAAATTGCTAGCCCATCCTCATTCATTCAGTATCCAGGTAGACATCTAACAAGGTGCACCATGGGAATGTAAGGATTGGACATTAGGATCAGAAGACATGGTTGGTTCTCCGCATTTCTTTAAAGGTTGTGGAGGTCTCCTCTCAGTTATACAGCTTTGACCCTTAAGCACTCCAAATCCTTAGTTGTTTATTTTTCTCTTCTAGTGTTGTTCATACCATAAAGCATTCTTATGACCAGCACTCCAGAAATCCACTCACCACAGTTAATTTGTCAGAGAAAGTGGTGACTGAATTTTTAGCCTCGTTCTAAATGCATTCAAAATATATTATTTTCTTGGCATAATTTACACTTTAGGTTTCATTTTAAAACATCATCTCATTCACTCTTAAGTTATTTGATCATGGGATGCTGCCAATGAATTTATTAAAGAACTTTTATCCCAACTCTCTTTGGAAAGAAAACTTGTGGATCTGAAATCCTTAATTTGAACACTACAGTGTTCCCTTTTAAAGAATCACAAGAACACTTGCAATTAAAAAAAAAAAAAAAAGAAGTCATAACATAGACCAGTCATCATCACTTTCTTTTGTCCTTTTATCTCCTTTTAGGTTCAGAACTTTATTTTTTTTCTTTCTATATGAAAGACTATTCAAAAACGAATTGTCATTTCCAATAAAAAAAAATGTAATCAAATAAAGACATTCGTTAGTTCATTATTAACCTTACATGTATATACAGTGTGCATGATTTATGTAATAGACAGTCTGTTATTTAAAAAAAATAAATAATTGTACATTTCTTATAATGTAAAATTATTAACAAAATAAACCAGTAATTATAAACCAAAAAATTAAAACTGCCATAATCTAATTAAATACCATAGTAGATCTATACATGTTATTCTTCACACACTTTTACCTCTTAAGTAGGTTCATAGTTGTAATAGTATTGTCCTAAGCTTATTTTCATAGCTCAATACATGAATTAGCTTAGTGTAATTAAATCCTTGAACATTTTACATAATGAAAATGCTTTTTTAATAGTGTTATTTAAAAAATACAACTATCTTGTAAAAACAAGTCAAAGACTGGATCATGTGACTGAGTGCATCGTGAATAGAAAATCTGGCTCCACATAGAGTGCTACCTACTTTCTTGCTTTCATGAATTTTATTATTTTCTTTCCTACTAAATTATTTTTATAGATAATTTATATAAATTCACCCTTCATTATGAATAATAAATGAAAGAAACACAAACTGAGTTCTGATGATCTGTGTTGTGGTATACACATTAAAGGAAAACATATTTCTGTATAATTTTGTGTAATATGTATTGAGAATTAAAGAACGTATTACTTTGTTTTGTCATCATAACATTAAAATTTTTAAAAATCATCTATAACAATATTTATATAAATTAGACCAATACCTTGGTGAGTAAAATTTTTTGTTGCTAGTAGATTTCAGTTGTATTTCTGGAGCTCTGGTTATTATTATTGTTATTACGTAGGTACCCCTATCAAACTCCTAAACATTTTGCCCCTAAACATTTTGCTAAGCGTGTTGTACTACTTACCCAGGTAAGATAGTGCAACTCCATATTCAGTCCTGAAGATATTTTCAGGTGCAAACTTTGTTTGCTCTCACTTGGATAAAGGATTAAACTGAATTTATTATAGTCTAACCAAGTGAAAAATAAACTTTCAACATCTTTCTCTAAATCCAGAGTAATTTAATAAAAAAGGTGGCAAACCTTTTGGCAACTCCTATAGGTAAAGATGACCTTGCTATTGCTTCTGCCTGGTATCTCCAACTCTGGCCCTGGCTCCCACTGAAGAGACCTCAATAAAGGTCGAAACTAGTCTGGATAGTGGCCAATCCCTTAATGCATAACATTATACAGATCCGCAAGGAGATGTGTTTTGCAGTATGGGAGATACTGGGATAGGAGTGTTGGTAGCTTGCTCCATCTTTGCTATGAGTTGCCTGGTGTTGTACTACTTACCCAGGTAAGATAGTACAACACCATATTCAGTCCTGAAGATATTTTCAGGCATAAACTTTGTTTGCTCTCACTTGGATAAAGGATTAAACTAAATTTATTATAGTCTAACCAAGTGAAAAATAAACTTTCAACAACATTTTTACAAACTGTCATGCTTTGCTTTGAACTCATTCACAAAACACATAACTGATTATGGTAACCCATTCCATCATTCATCATCCTCGAAGCAAAAAATGTATTCTCATACCTTTGCTGAACCACACTGTTGCTAAGTTTCTAATGTGATCTTAGTTCTTTACCCATTAGTCATGTATTGACTAATGTTTCCCCTTTTTGCCTATTAACAAATTTTTGTTGCCCACTCTTCATCCTATCCATAGACCTTCCACCATCTTAGTCACTCACCTCTGAATTCTCTGCTCCTCTTCCTCATCCCCAAAGAAACCTAGGTGATCAGATCTGTACACAGTAACCCAAATGGAACCATATCAAGGCCTTATAAAGAAGGATAATAACATTCCTTATCTCTGCTTGGTCTGTGTTCTTCAATAAGCAGCTAATCCTATGAGCTATTTTAGTCTCCTCCTTCTTCTTCTTGCATTGAGCTTCAGGTTGTTGCATCTCCAATACTTCAATGCAGGCAGTCCATCATTTGTTTGTTCAACCAACTGGTCTTTTTATATTTGGTTTCCAGACTCTTACTACTTTAACTGATCTTTTTGGATCCATTCTGTTGATTCATTTTGACATACCGTTTTTTATCCATTCTTTTATGAGTTGTAATTGGCATTTCTTCATTAATCTTTTCATTTTCATTCATCTATCAAATTTTGTTTTTTTTGTTAATGTTTTCATTTCACATGTGGCATTTATCTGTTGTATTTTTGATGTGTCTATTCTTGTTTTATATGTATACATCAATACTGGTTGGACTACTGATTGATATATATTCTTACTTTTGCTTCTTTTTTTAGATCTTTATTTTTTTTTCATATAGTTGAATTTCAACACTTTTGAGAAAGTAATTGAAGAGATGAAAGCATCATTGCTAAAGATGAGGTAAGAGATTAAACATATGAGGAATGAAATGAAGAGAATTATGGATTTGCATGGAAATGTCAAGAAGAATGGTATGAAATATTTGAAAGAAATATCGAATGATTTGAGAATAACAGTGTATGGGGATTTGATGATTAGAGGTATGGTGAGTGAAAAAGTGCACAAGGTTTGTTTTCTGGGAGATAGAATAAACAAGGTGATTGAAGCATTGGATAAAAGGAGTACACAAGAAAAGGGTTGGTAGCAGTAGCTGGCACAAATGATTTGACTGCTAACAAGGAGAATGTAAGAATGGATGTCAGGAGGCTGGCTGTTAAGGAGAATGAAAGATGACAGTGTAGTAGGTAAGGTAGTCAGTTTGTTTTCCAGGTATGATAACGGTGAGTTGAGAAGGCGAGTGAAGATTATGAATGGTATGCTAGCAGAGGAGAAAGGAGTTCATTTTGTGAATGTGTGGGATGAATTTGAGGGATGGTCAGAGGTGTATAAAAGAGATGGGCTACATTTAAATGGATTTGGTGTGAGTTAGTTGGAGAAATTGATGCTGCAAGAGAAAATAGTGACTGAAGTGAATGGAAGGTCCGCGCAGTTAGCCTAGTGGCTTTGCGCTTCGCAACCATATGCCTAGGGAAGGAGTGTCCTAGGTTCGATTCTCGTCGGAGACGTGAGGAGCTGAAGGATCTTCCTCAGCCATAGCCAAGTTAGCCGGTCTTAGGCGCGGGCAGTAGGGTTTTTTCCGCCAGTTTATCTGGTGTTTTTCATCCCGCAAGCAGCCAAACCGGCCCCGTGAACACACAGGGATACAACCAAGAATACCTTGAGGCATAGGAGTGACCATTCTATCCTCGTATTTCGGTTACGAAATCCAAGCATGCTTAGAAGGTTGTGGGCCTTAAAGGCCTGTTAAAGCCATTGGGATAGATAGAAGTGAATGGAAGACCTGAAGATGCAAGAGGTGTTGTGAAAGAGCAGAAGAGTAAGGTAGGAGAGATTGCAAATGGAGAGGTGAGTGGAATGAGTGAAGAGAATAAGAGAGATAGAGAACACAAAATGGATAGAGAAATGGGGGGTCACAGTGGACAGGAAGATACTGCATGAGAAGTATAGTTGATGGTTTTAGGAGTAGATGTGTGAGTCTGCAAGAAGAGATTAAAATAGCGAAGGATGTCGGAGTGATATTTAGGTCTGGGGAGGAGTGTAAGAGCAGTGATGACAGAGGAATGGTTAGAGGGAGAGTATGGAGGAGTCATATTTTAGAAGTGTGGTTAGTGGGACTTGTTATAGAATCAGAAATGAGTGTGTATGTTTACAAATGCTATAAGTATTTAAGAAATAAGTGGAATGAAATTGTAGCATTGATAGAGTTTGTTCACCCAAAAATTGTTGGAATAAGTGAGGCATTCTGACAGGAATAGAGATGGAAGGATATGTAATCTTTCATGAAGACAGATAAGGCAAAAAAGGAGGAGTGCTATTAATTAGCACAGTAGTTGTGCCCATCTAGGGTGGAGATGCAATGAACAAATAGCGACAGTGGTTTTGAAGGAGTATGGTGTGCAGTGGAAGTGGATAGGATAAAATGTTTAAAAAGTATTGCTGTAGCCCTGGTAATGTGGAAGGCAGTGAGAAGGAAATGTTTAGAGAAATTGGTATGGCTAATAAGAAAAAAATGTTATTATGGGTGATTCCAATTATGGTAATATAGACTGGAATGAAGAGACAGCATCTGGAACCAAAGAGAATGAATTTCTTGAGGGACAGCTATCTTAAGAAGTACGTAATATAGGCTACACATGGACTGAGGATCTCAGATTTGATTATCTCATCAGAAGATATTATTATTATTATTTTTACATGACACCTCCAGGGAGTCCAAAGACTCATCGAGGGTGGGTGCCTACTCTACAGCTCTCTGTCTCCACCATCACCACTAGTATTTTCACAGACAATCAAAATATCCATGCCCATGGCAGGATTTGAACCTGCAGCCTTTTGGCTGGAGAGTGGATACGCTAACCAATCAGCCAACCAGGCCAGCATATTATTGTAAATGAAGTATCACATCTTCCTCCGGTTGGTGAAAATGACTATGAAGTGATCACTTGGGTAGTGGCCAGCCATATCAGAACTTATGTGAGAAAGTTTTATGTGGAACTATAAGGTGGGTGATTATGACAAACTCAGAAGGTGGCTTGCAACAATGAGGAATTGGATGGGGAGGGGAAATCAATGTTGTCTGCTTGGTCCCTACTCAGGAACTATCTGGCAGAGGCAATGGCAGAGTGTATTCCAAAGATCAGGAGATTAAATAAGGTAAGTGTAAAATGGATGACTGAAAAGATGAAGCATGCAATCTGGAAGAAAATGGCATTCTGGAGGCAGCACGAGATGAGTGTCAATAATCATGTACACGATGAGTACAAAGAACAAGAAGGTGACTCGCTCAGTAAGGTTAGCAAAAGTGCGATGTGAGCAGCAGTTAGCAAATGATGCTAAAAGAAATACTAGGGAGTTTTTTCAATATGTTGCCAGTAGAAGGAAGAATGATTATGTGAGAATGATGTTGGTTAGTGATAGTAGATAAAAACCGAGGAGGATATGGTAGTTAGGCTAAAAAAGCAGTTCATTAAAGTATTCCATCCTTATGATTGTAACATAATGCAGAGCTTGAGAGCAGTGGAAATGGGGAAAGAACCACTGATGGTGAGTGAGCAGGAATACAGTATATGAGAAATTGAATAAACTTGATGTCAACAAGTCTATGGGACTTGATGGTATATCACCATGTGTCTTGGGGGAATGTTCTAGGGAGTTTAACAACAACTTTAACCTATCTTCTGAACATGAGTCTTAAATTCAAGTTCCAAAGGAGTGGAAAGAGGGCAAATTGTTCTGATAAGACTGAGACTTTGAATTATAGGCCAATCTTCTTGTTTGGAGTTGTGGTCAAGGTGTTGGAAAAGCTAGTGAGGACATGGACAGTACGAGAATTCTCTTTAATGAACAGCATGGGTTTACTCAAGTAAGAATGTGTTTTAGCAATCTGCCTACTTAGTATGACAAAGTGATGAATACATTGGATTAAGAGAATGCATATAAGTAGTATATTTAGATTTTGCAAAGGCCTTTGATAGATTGCCAACATGATTAGCTAGTAGTTAAATTGGGACAGATGTGGTTTGATGGTAGATTAGTGCATTGGATAGGAGATTGGCTGTCCGATATGTATCAGCAGCTTGTGTATGGGGGGGGGGGTATACCAGAAAAGGAATGTCACTGGTGGTGTGCCCCAGGAGTCTGTTTTGGGTTCATTGGTATTTAATTTGTATGTAAATGACATGGAAAGGGCTTAAATTGTATATACAGTTGTTTGCAGGTGATGCAAAGTTGGAGAGAGTTATGAGAATTAGCCTTGCAAGAGGACTTGAATAAGTTGTCTGAATGAGCACTGTGTGTGTGGGCAGGGGATGTTAGTCTAATGTAAGGTTTTAACATTTAGGAAGCAAAGATGGGATGCAGAGTATAGGATTGATGGATATCTTAGAGGAGTTGAATTAGATGAAAGATCTGGGGGATGATGGTGGATAGGGACTTGAAATTTTGTGGACATTTTGCGAAAATTGTGAGGACAACACAACGGATTATGGGAATGATACTGGATATGGGAGAACACTGACATGTAGAAGTGAGGATGTTATGGTTCCATTGTACAAGGCTTTGATCAATCTGCGTATGGATTACTGTGCACAGATTTGGTCTCCTGGTTTGCAAAAGGATGATGGTTTGTTGGAGAGGTTCAGAGACAATTGACTAAGTTAGTTTGTGGTCTCTGGAATGTGGAGTATGAAGACAGATTGAGGGAATGCAAATTGCAGAGCCTAGTAGATAGAAGTAAGAGGGGAGGACATGATCAAGACATAAGTTGGGAGACAAGAGGTCATCCTTGGAAGCATAAGGAGGGGATGAGGGAAATAGATTTTTTGCATGGAGAGTGGTGGTCGGTGATTGGAATGCATTGCCTGAATGTGTGCTGAGTGCACAGACAGTGAATGCATTTAAGTCAAGATATGATGAGCTGTGCATGTGAGAGTGTGACCTTCCGAAATGAGTCTCTTGATTCCATGGAGGTCTGATGATAATAATAGCATCCTAATATTTCACATGCATATGTCAGTATTGGTTGTATTACTGATTTATATATTCTTACGTTTGTTTCTTTTGTTAGACCTTTATTTTTCCACACATGTTGAATATTTTTTCTTTATTTTTCCACATAGCTAATAAAATATTATCCTGATATTAGGGATTGTTCTTTTACTTCAACCTGTGTTATATTTTCACTGTTCACAGTTATTTCTGGGTATTTAAATTACATTACTTGTTCCAGTATTTTTCCATTTAGTTCTAATTTTCATCTGATAGGTTCTTTCACAATTATCATTGTGTTTTATTTCTCTGTTGATATTTGCCTGTTAAAATTGGTGAATATCTGTTGGCGTTTGAATAATCACTTTTGGAGGTCATCTTTGTTTTCCTTTGCTGCATTATCTGCATAATTCCAACCAAACTTAAATTTTCTTTTTTGAATTTTATTTAATTTAATTTCTATTTTTTAAATTCTGTTATTATTTTTGCCTATGATTATGTTAAATAAGCATGGACTTAGCCTTTCCACACGGTTATGGACTTAATAATCACCTTTCCTTATAGGAATTTTTTGTGTATTTGTGTATCCTATTACACATCCATTTTTGTGTGTATATATCTTTTGAGGATTTATAGTGATATCTTTCTTGATGTTTTGGTATCTTTTTTCTCAGATGAGTCTTTGACTCCATGGGGTCTTGAGTAATAATACTAATCGTGCTAGTTCTTTCAGGATGGCCTGTAATCTGATTTTCTTGAAAGCCTTCTTAAAGTCAATAAATCATATGAATATTGGTTTGTTAAATGCTATGGCATTTTCTATGATTTGCTTTATAATAAATATAGCATCAGTACCTTGATCTTCCCTTATAGAATTCTTGTTGTTCATTGTTATGATTTAGTCTTAATTGTAATTCTCCTTTGATAATTTTTGTACATATTTTTAGGATAGTGCACAATAAGTTTATTTCTCAATACTTTTTGGGTTAGATTTTGTTGCCTTTTTAAATATTGGTATAAATGGCGTGTCACCAAGTCCTCCACTATTTAAGAAGAATTCTATTATATGTAACATAATAAAGGACTTTGTGGCATACAGTGTTTGTGGCATGTATGCTTCCCGGGAGTTGAATATGTGGCAGATGAGAGAAGGGGGAGTGCGTATATGTGCAAAATGCAGGCAGTGGGAGGAAATCAATGAATTAGATATTTCGATAACTGACCTATTTGCTTCAGGGATGGGAAATGAATGTCGGGAGACGAGTAGTGTGATAGGAGAGAATGACAAGCAGGAGACAAGTACTGTGATAGGAGAGAATGACGAACAGAATATGAATGAGAAAATAAGAGTCAAGAGTGTGGAAGGCTTGAATGACTGTGAAGTTTTTGGAGATTGTTTTGATTCGATAAATGAATGGCGAATAAGAGTGACTAACTTTCAGAGAGGGATGGATGAGCTGAAAGAGGGCGTGGAATGTCTTGTGAATGAGATGAAAGATGAGATTAGGAGAATGGAAGAGATGAATGCAAGGCGAATCAGAGTAGGAGTGAGATAAAGTTTTGGGAATGATAGAAGAGGAGAGAATAGAAGCAGTAGGAGAGAGGGAATGATAGAAGATGAGAGTATAGAAGCAGTAGGAGAGAGGGAATGAGAGAGAGGTTTGGGAATGATAGAAGAGGAGAGAATGGGAACAGTAGAAGAGAGGGAATGAGGGAGAGTTATGTGAATGATAGAAGAGGAGAGAATAGAAACAGTGGAAGGGGGGGGGAATGAGAGAGAGTTATGGGAATGATAGAAGAGGAGAGAATGGAAACAGTAGGGGAGAGAGAGAGAGAGAGAGAGAGGGAATGTGAAGGATGTCAGGAAGGCAGGTAAGTAGGGGAACGCAGAGAAAAAGTGTTAGAGGAAAGAGAGTGAGGGACGCATAGGAGCAATCGAGGAACAGGGTGGTAAGAGGTGTAATGTATGGGGACTCAATGATCTGTGGTGTGCAAGATAGGATGCTTGAGTGTTTGCCTGGAGGAACGATAGAAAGCGTGGATATGGCAATTAAGAGGGGTGAAAGGGTGGACGGTGGGAGATGATTGTGATGTTAGGAACAAATGACTTCAGAGGTAATGTAAATTGGGCAGTGAGAGATATGAGATTCTTGCTTGAGGTTGTACAAAAGAAGACACAGAGAGGAAAGATAGTGTGCATGTTACCTAGGTATGATAGTGATGAGCTGAGCAAAAGAGCATCAATATTGAATAACATAATAGCTAGAATGTGTCAGAAGAGAGGATTGGAATATGTGGATGCTTGGAGGGCATTTGAGGACAGAGAGGAATTGTATGGGAGAGACCACTTGCATTTGAATGAGGAAGGACGTAGGAATCTGGAGAGATTGCTGACCTGAACGAGGCGGTGTGTCAATGCAGGGAAACTAGAATGCCCAAGGTGGATGGTAGCAGGGTTGGCTTCTTGTGGGAATGGTACTTGGGAGAAGGGGGACGTCAGGTAATGCTGAGCTCAATGGAGTCTAGAGGGAATAATGCTGGGTATAGAAACAATGGCATTTTTATGCTTTATACTAATGTGGGAGTATCCAGAATAAAGGAGAGGAATTGGTGGCGCTAATAGTATCAGCCTGGCCAAAGATTATTGGGATCACTGAGACGTAGTTGACAGAAGAGGATATAATAACAGGAATAGAAGTAGCAGGGTAGAGCATTTTTCAGCAGGATAGGAAAGGAAAGCGTGGTGGTGGAGTACTGCTTATGATAAGTGACGACTTATGTCCTCTAAGAGTGGAGGCTTTGGAAGGCAGTGACACTAATGATTTTGAAAGCATATGGTATGAGGTAGAGATGGGCAAGACAGGATATTTAGTGGGGTGTTGCTACAAACCAAGCACAGAGAGTGGGGACCAGGAGATGTTTAGACAGTTGAGCTTAGCAAGTGCAAGAAGAATGATTGTTATGGGAGATTTTAACTACAGCATTATAAATTGGGGAAGCATGTAGCAATAAGGGAATGAAATTTCTAGAATTCTTGAGGGACAAATGTCTTAGGCAACATGTAATAGAGGGAACAAGAGTTTTGGATTTGGTCATAGCATCAGAAGAGGTGATAATAACTGAGATGACATCTCTCCCATCAGTTGGAGAGAGTGACCATGTGGTTTTGACTTGGAAAATGAACAAATATGCAGGAGTATCAAAAAGACTGGAACATATGTGGAATTATAAGGCAGGTAATTATAATAGTCTTAGACATCAACTTGGGGAAGTTTCATGGAGGGAGAAATTGGAAGGCTGGGATATCGTTAGTGCTTTGGAAATTGCGAAGGAATATTTGTTAGCAGCAATAGTAAGCTGTATTCCACAAGTGAAGAAGAGGACATAATTTGGTGTAAAATTGATGACAAACAATATTAAACAGGAACTGCTTGTGAAAAAGAGGCTATGGAAGAGATATAAGGAGACAGGTGAAGAGCAGATGCATGAAGAATATAAGACACAGGCCAGGAGAGAGCGACTAGTATGGTAAGGAAGATGAAACTGGAATATGACAAGAGATTGGCCCTAAGATCCAAAGAAAATCCTATGGAATTTTTTAGCTATATGACCAGTAGGAGGAGAAATGATTGTGGAAGAATGACATTGTGGGATAAAAATGGGAATAGAGTGACTGATGCAGAGGACATAAGTGGAATTGTTCAATGAACACTTTATTGGTATATTTCATCCTGGAGGAGTAAATTTTAATACTAGAGGGATAGGGCAGGTTTGAGGTTTGCAGGTACAGGAGAAGAGCGTGTTCCAAATACTGAGCACTCTGGGTGTCAGTAAAGCTGTGGGACTGGATGGTATTTCACCACGAGTTTTGAGAGAATGTGCTAAAGAACCTGGGTTTTGACTACGGGAAAGGTGCCCAGGGAATGGAAGGAAGGTAAGATAGTGCCATTGCATAAGGGTAGTAGCAGACTGGAAGTGTCTAATTATAGGCCAGTTTGTGTGTCATCAGTAGTTGTTAAGATCTTGGAAATTAGTTAGGGACCATATACGCTTTGGGCAGATGAGGGTAATGTTATCTGTGAGAGTCAACATGGATTTGTGAAGGAGCGCTCTGATAGGTATCAGAGAGTTGTGTATTGTGGGGCAGTTTCAAGGAGACAGAGGGTTACAAGTGAGGTTCCACATGTAACCCTCTGTTACATTTGTTTAACCTTTATATCAGTGACATTGTCAGTGGATTGCAGGGGATATTCAGTTTTTTGCAGATGATGTGAAGCTGGGAAGGGTTATTAGTAATAGTGCAGATGTGGTAGTCATGCAAGAGGATTTGAATAAGCTAGACAGATGGGAAAATGAATGGGGCTGTCAGTTTAATGCAGAAAAATTTAAGGTCTTGAGGTTTTGGGACACATCGATGGGATGCTGCATACTCTATTGGACCATCTATACTGGAGGAAGTAGTGAAGACGAGATCTGGGGGTTGATGATTGATAGAAACTTAAATTAAGGGGACATATTGCAAAGGTGGTGAAGGTAACAGAGAGGATTGCTGCAATAATGAGAAGGGTGCTGACCTGCAGGCGGATAACAAAGATGGTTTCAGGATTGTACAATGTTAGTTATTAGGATCGGCTGAGGGAATGTGGACTGCAGAGTTTGGTGGATAGAAGAAGGAGAGGTGGTTACAGGATTGACACTAGCTATCCAGAGGGCACTATGTGGAGGTGACAGTCAGACTTTGTCCTCCAAACACTTCAGATACCAAACTTTGGAAATTGACTTCTAATTTACAAAGAGACCTACCAAAGGCAAGTGAGACTTGCACGCTAAAAGACCCGGGTGGAAATATCAAAATTGGAGACAGGGAGATCGCAAATACCTTGGCCTTTCATTTTCAAAATATAAGCACACTAGAGATGAATACTAACAAACACCATCAAATATCAAAATAGGATTAACAGCAGAAAATCTGCAAATTTCTGAAAATATAAAAACAAATTATTCTGGTACCCATTTACAATCTCTGAATTGAGAGATGCCTTGGAGAGACTAAATATAAATAAATCATGTGGACCTGATAACATACAAGGAATTATGATCAAGCATCTTCCTCCTATAGCCCTAGATTTGCTATTTTACCTATACAACAATAGCCTAAAACAAGTAAAAGCTCTAAAAGACTGGAAGACAGCCACAATCATACCAATTGTGAAGTATAACAAACCTCAAGACCAACGAGGAAGTTATCAACCAATTTCACTGACTTTAATTCCAGGCAAATTGATGGATAACATCATACTCTAACGTTTGAATTACTGTCTAAACAAAAATAATATACTACCACATTTTCAGGCTACCTTCAGAAAAAATCACTGAACAACTGATCAACTTTTCTACTTAACCCAGTCAATTCAAGATAACTTTGTCATATTAGAATAGAAGGAAAGTTCTAAACTGGATTTATGACTTTCAAATAAACAGAACAATTTGAGTTAGAGTAAATAATACCTTTTCCAATGAAGTGAAAATAAGATAGGGACTCCCTCAAGGCAGCATTTTGAGTGCACTCCTTTTTTCCATCTACTTAAATGACTTAGACAAAAATATAAATAAAGAAATAAATATAGCTATGTTTGCTGATGATTTGGTCCTATTCTCAGCTCACAACAACTTAGAAATAGCAGAAGGTCACTTAAACAAAGGCATTGAAAGTTTATCTACATACTGGTAAAACCAAGAAATCAAAATTAATCCTACTAAATCAGAAATTTGTGTAGTTATCATTAATAACCACCTCAGAAAGTGGAGACCAAAGATTAAGCTAAACAATCAACTAATTACATTCATCACTAAGCTTTAATAAACATCACTAAACTTCAATAAAATTGACCGCAACACTGTTGCAGTCAGAGCAAAAAGAAGACTAAATATCATTGGCTCCCCACTCTCTGGTAGAGTGGGGAGCCAATGCTAAAACCTTAAAAGTCACATACACCTCTATTATCCCACCCATAATGGAATATGCTTCGCCCATCTGGATACAAACATCACAAACAAGTTTAGACAAGCTTATTAAAATTCAGAAAAATGCAACTAGAATCCTATGTGGACTAAGGAATACAACTCCTGGAAAAATAACAGAATTTGAATCCAACATTGTTCCTTTAAAAATTAGGTGGCAAGAAAATCTTACTAAATTTGTAGGAAAAAGAGCCAACCTTGCACATCATAGAACAAGTGAACTTTTTAAAAAGTGGCAATCAACAAACAGAATAAAGAAAAAAGTTGACAATGCATAAAATTATGGAAAATAAAATTCCCTTGGATTGTCCAAATATAATAGCCAACTGCCCAACATTTCCTCCAAATCAAGACAGGAAAAATATAGTTATTAATTTTGAAATAGAAACATGAGAAAAAAGCTTAGAAAACACTGAAATCTTGAGATCATTAGTCCTTTCAAAAATAATGAAATGTGGACCTGACTCAATATAGATCTACATAGATGGCTCCAAAAATCCAAATGGCAATTCTCGGAGCGTACTCATCTATGGCTCTCAACATATAGAGCTAAAAATAACTAGCAGTATAGGATGCAAATCATACTTAATAGATATTAATTCTGCATGGTATGAATACAGAGCACTGCAACATTTGGATAAACAAAACCGAAAGGGATTTATATTTTTCACAAATTCCTTAGAAGCCCTTCAAGCTATTAAGAACTGCTACACTAGCCATCAAGAAATATTTAGAGACATAGCAAAAACCATAAACAAACTACATAAGGATTCTGAAATAATTTTCCAATGGATTCCATCCCATGTGAGATTAAAGGGAAATGAAACTGCAGATGAAGTAGCAAAAATGGCTGCAGCATCAAGTGATACCACAGATTTTGATCTTTTTAAAACTACTCAAAAAGAAAACGTAAAAAGAATGATTCTCCAGGACATGACTCACCACTGGCGTTCAGCAGAAAAACCAGGAGCTACCATCAATTCCATGTTTAACCATTGTGCCACTACCATGAGCTCTCGCCTCAAGACCGGCCACACAATACCAATCAAGTTTATGAATGGCAAAAAAGTCTTCTCCATCTGCAAAATCTGTAACATTAAGGAAGCATCACCACTGCATTTACTAACTTGTATGAATATTTCTAAATGTGAACTTTATAACAATCCAGAAACGGTGCTGTATAAAAGACATGAATTTGAACTCTATGAACTGGTGTAATAATACCATGGGTTAATAACAATAAAAAAAAAATATCCGTAATATGGAAGTACTTTTGTCAAAAGTTATAGTACGTTTCTGAAATTCATAATAGAGTTTCATGCTATAAACAACAACAAAATTACATTTATTAAACTTACTAATATTTTGCTGGTTTTCTACTTAGCATCTTCAGAGCATAATTATATCTGTGTCAAGCACACAGTACTGAACTAAATTCAAACTGTAACATGAAGCACTATATGTGCTGGATAACAATAAAGTTAATTTGAAGAAATCAGGCTATCAGGTCTCAAAATGACAATCTCTCAGATCTTGGGCAAATTAATGCAACCATACTTTTGAAGTTGGGAGTGTTCATGGCTGATACTGATTCTAAAAATAGTCGCTCAGATCTATAATGACTCCTATGCAATATCAGTGATTTCTTCTGTTTTAATCCTATGTGAAGGAATATTCAGAGCATAGTCTGCCAATCCCAACTTGCCATATAGATGATTATGAATGCAATTTTTATGTTCTTTGAGGCAGATATTAACTGTTATTCTAGTCTGTCCAAAGTAGGCTAAACTGCAGACACAAGGAACATTATACACTCCAGGACGTAATGTATCCTTTTCATCCTCTTAAAGTCACACTTCAAGAGGATGAAGTTGATCTTTAGGAGAACAGATGAAGGTAGCTAGCTGAATGAAAGGTCTAAAAGTGGCATGGAGATCATACGAGGGTGGTCTGAAAAGTTCTTGGCCTCGACCATAGATGGCAACACTATCAGCAAGATTTTTTTTTCTAAGTTGGTACATCTGTCATAAGCATCCATGTGAAATTGCAAGTGATTCTATCAAGTAGTTTGTTTTATACAGCTGTCTGAACAAACGTGTTGTCTGTATCCCTTGAAATGGATAAAATTGAGTATCATGTGGTTATAAAATTCTTTGTAAAAGAAGGTTTAACTCCAAAAAAAAATTCATTTGAAGTTCACAAAAGTTTATGGGAACTATTTTCCTTCATTTTCGACAATTAAAAAATTGGCTGCTGAGTTTAAATGTGACCATACCAGCCTTGAAGATGATCCTCCTGAAGGATGTCCAAAAAGTGTAACAACGCCAGAAATCATTGATCAAGTGCATGATGTGTTATTTTCACACACTTTGACTCGCCGGTCAAAGTGTGTGAAATTGCTGAGACTATAGGCATTTCAAAAGAACGTGTAGGACAGGGGTCTTCAACCTTTCAGACAGTGTGGGCCGCATTAAAAATTTCAATGAAGCCCGCGGGCCACTAAGCTGTATACTGCAGTATTTAGAATTGTAAGATGCTTTCCAGATTCACAAGGAATGCTGTGCATTTGATACTTTACATAAAATCCTATAAAAATAAACAAACTCAGCTTTGAGAGTGTAGGTAGGAGTGGGGTTCATGATAAGTAAATACAACCAATACTTGAAAAAAATAATTTAATGAAGAAAACATTCTATAATAAGCCAAAAGGCTATTTTACCGGTGAAATAAGTTAAGTTAAAGGGAGATGGTAAATCACTGATGAAACCTCGAAAAAGGTTGAAGCCGGTCTGGGTGGTGACCTCTTCTCATAATGTAAAACAGTATATATACATCTCTTAGGAGCTGTGTTTTACATTATGAGAGAATATTAAGGTTAGTGACGGAACTTGCTCCACCTTTGCTTAGTGTTGTACTACCCAAGTGATCACTTACATTTGGGCTCGCCGATAGTTTTTTCGGCATGAAACTCTATGGATTTGATGGATTTCGATCTGAGTTTCGTACCCGGCTATAATAAAATAAAACAGGATTTACCATCTCCCTTTAACTTAATTGAAGAAAACATTCATTTTTTACAATGTCAATGGGCAACTTGGCAACGTTTTTCTTGACCAGCTTGTCGATGTTGGCATCAATGTTGGAAGTCGCCATGCGCAGAGTATTCTTGAGATGTTGGTCCATAATCTGAGTTCTTGTCTTGGACTTCACATACTTCATTCTGGAGAAGAACTGCTCACATAAGTATGTGCTGCCTAACAAAGTGCACATCTTCAAAGCATGCCAGCAAAGATTAGGGAATGCCTCCTCAGAAATGTAGTTTTTGTAAAATGTTAGCAAGGGCACATTGAATAATTTTTCTCTCAGAGAAGAGTTGTTTTGGAGTTCAAGCAGCTCCATTTGTACTGAGCCTGGCATTTTGGCAGCATTGACACTGAATGGCATTGAAAATAAATCTAAAGAAGACTGTTGGTTACGAAAATCACTAAATCTCTCTTGGAACTCACTTCGCAACACAGCTAATTTTATAGCATATTCATCAAGAGACGAACAGTTGGACTCAGCAAGAAGCTGAAAATGAGTTAAGTCTTTTTTTGCGAGTTGTGCCTCCTAAAGTTTGAGCTTGGCCAAAAAAGCTTTGATGTGATCAAACAGAGTATGCAGCAGTTGATCTTTGGATTGTAGCAGCGTATTTTGGTCATTGATATGCAACGAGATGTCAGTCACAAAGGCAAAGTCTGTCATCCACTTCAGATCATTAAATTCTGCAATTGGATTTTCCTTGGTTTGCATGAACTGCTGTATTTCGCTCCTTAAGTCAAAGACTCTCTTAAGAACCTTCCCTCTGCTCAACCAACACACATCACTATAATAAACCACATTGCTGTGATCCGCTTCGCACTCTTGGGTCAGAAACTCTTGGAATTGATGATGATTCAATCCTCTTGCCCTAATAATATTGACGACAATCACAATATGTCTTCCCCAGACATATCTATCATGACATTCTCAAATCCAATAGTTTTCTTGCACAAATTCTCCTGGTGGATTAAACAGTGGTAATGGACGAAATCTTTTCCTTCTAGTTCCGGTTCTTTCTGTAGCAGTGCAACAAACCCTTCATTCTTTCCCACCATAGCAGGGGCATCATCAGTTACCACATCCTCAAGGTTGGTTAAGCTGAGGTCAAAATGCTGGAGCATTTTCTTGGCGGCTTCAAGAATATCAGTGCCTTTCGTCGTTCCCTTCATAGGTACGAGCACTAGCAGTTCTTCTGTCACATTGAATTGTTCATCAATGCCACAGACAAAGATAGCCAGTTGTGCTCTGTATCCTTCACATCTATGCTCTCATCTAAAGCAAGTGACGTAAATTCAGACGACCGTTTTTTTAAAAGTTTCTTTAATGTCATTGGCAAGTTCTTCGACATGTCGTGCTACACTTACCCCAGACAAACTCGGTTTTTTAAACACTTCCTTATTATTTGGGCACAGAATGTCCCCAGCAGCAATGAGAGACACTCTTTCACAAACTCGCCATCCAAGAAGGCTTTTGATATTTTAGCAATATTTTCAGCTATTACATAACTTACTTTGAAGCACACTTTGCTCTCTTCCCTCTGCCTTTTAAACGTATCCTGTTGGCATTTAAATCAATTTGGAGACAGTTCACTTTGTTTTCACGAAGCCGCCCTTGAAGGTGATCGAAATTGGACGCATGCTTTGTCTCATAGTGTCATTTTTATTGTATTCTTTTGATACTGACACTGACTCACAATAAATTAAACACACTGGCTTATTGTCGATCGGCACAAAAAAGTACAAATTGGTCCACTTTTCATTAAAAACCCGACAAGAATCACTTGATTTACGCTTTTTACTCATAGACGCCATTATTGATGGAAGGTGAACCCAAAAAATGATCCAAAATGGGCGTGTAACGGTTATTATCCACTGAGTATGTCTTATACTAATGAAAAAAATCTGGCAATATAAAACCACAATAGGCTATGGCTGACATGAAGAACCTGCATGCGCTTATACACGAATATCACACTGTTCACAACTGACTGTGGATGAGATTCTCTTGTATTTATATGAAAATAACGAAGTATCGAGAACCTTCAAGATGTATCTGGAAGGCAGCGCACTCGGACGAACTAGTGCTCCAGTACTGCTTGCCACTGGTAGATGGCTGAAGAAGCATGTCTATTTATTATTTATTTTTATAGGATTTTATGTAAAGTATCAAATGCACAGCATTCCTTGTGAATCTGGAAAGCATCTTACAATTCTAAATACCACAGTATAGCTTAGTGGCCTGCGGGCTTCATTAAAATTATTTTTTATTTTAATGAAAATAAATAATGAAAAGCTCCAAGCACTGAATTAACAGTGCTTGGAGCTTTTTAACAAGAATAAAACTGATTTTGTGCATTGATTTATTACTATGGATGAGACTTGAATTCACTATTATACACCAGAATCCAAACATCAGTCAAAACAGTGGACAGCAGCCGGTTGTTCAGCGCCAAAGAGGACAAAGTCGATTCCATCAGCAGGAAAGGTTATAGTATCGGTGTTTTGGGATGCTAAAAGCATTTTATTTATTAATTATCTTGAAAAGGGTAAAACAATAACCTGGGAATGTTATTCTGATCTCTTAACTCGACTAGACGAAAAAATTCTTGAGAAAAGACTCGGTTTCCAGAAGAAAAAAATCATTTTTCATCAAGACAGTTCACTTGCCCACAAAGGTGTTTTGACAATGGGAAAATTAAGGGATCTGCACTATGAATTGTTGGAACATCCACCTTATTCCCCAGATTTTGGCTCTCTCTCTCTGACTTATCTCTTCCCAAAACTAAAAATCTTCCCCACTGGTCAGCGTTTTTCTTCGAATCAAGAGGTGATTGCAGCTGTAGAGGGGTATTTTGCAAATCTTACTGAGAACCACTACAGGGATGGGATAATGGTGCTAGAGCATCACTGGAATAAATGTATTAGTGTTACGGGAGATTATGTTGAAAAATAAAAATAATTTTGAAATTATAAATTCATTTTTTCATTGTTAGGCCGAGAACTTTTCAGACCACTCTCGTAATTGCAGAGAATTTGGCTATTTTTCTTTTTCTGATGTATCCTTAATATATGAGTTGGGAATGGTTTTGCTGTGATGTTATAGATGACATGTTATCTATTATCTTGTACACAGTGGCTAATAATATTCATTTGGATGTGTCTAGTATTCTGATGAATACTCAGACATATCTAGTTTCTCAGCCACTCAGACATATCTAGTTTCCTTCACAATTCACATATACTACACACCATTTCTCCTGCATAATCTATTTACTGATTCATCTACAAGCACAGCTTTCCTCTTATTTCTCTCCTGTCGTACTCTGGCAACAGATTGCAATCTGCTCTTTTGCTCTTTTTTCACATCAGTCAACAACTCTTTTATATCTTCTCTCATATTGTACTTTTCATCTTTCAAGCCATTCATTCTTTCACTAAACAACAATTTCTTCAAACCCCTAATACCATCAAATGCAGCCCATTTTGCAAGTAGAAGTATTTTTGACCATCAGTCACTTCATATGTCAATATATATTACACACCATTTCTCCTGCAGATAGTTTATATCTTCTCTCATATTGTACTTTTCATCTTTCAAGTCATTAATTCTTACCAATACAACCATATAATCCCATTGTTCTACTTCTTTACATATTGCTTCAATCACATCATTAATCTTTGTACCTGAGAAACATGATTTCATTGCTCGTTCATCATACTTCCCCAGACATGGAATCGTTGTACATCACTATATTCCCCCCCCCCCTGCTTCGCTATCTTAGGCCTTCCTTTACTACTTCTTTGGTTTCATTTCCTTTGTACTAATCCTGCTATTTGCTGAGGGCTTTTCAAGTCTTGCTAGTTCCTGTGTGGTATTGTGAAAAACTCATCAAAATGGCTAATACTTTTTACCATCATGTCAGGCTCTTCAGTTTTTTTAATTTCTTTCATATCACCTTTCTCACACTCTTGCAAATCTTTCACATATATCACCATTTCTGCATTCTGACACCTCAGTTGTTCACTGTCACCTTTCCCACACTTCTATTACCATTTTTTCATTTTTAATTAACGGTTTAATTAACTGTTTGTCAAGACAGATGCTGCTCCAAAGTGTCTTCCAGTGATGCAAAGGCTAAATAAGGTAGGAGTAAAATGAAGAGATTAAAAATGAAACCTGGAAGAAGAAGGCACATTCTGGACTGCATTGTCCAGAATGTTCAGATACTTCTTGAAGTTCAATGTTTGTGACGCCACAGAGGTCTGAGGCCAAACCAGGAAAAACAAGACCATACCATCACACCACACTACCACCTCTGAATTTCATAATTGGGGTTACACACTCTCCTAAGAGAAGTTCACTGGGCATCCACCACACCCACCAATCTTCTTGGTAGAAGGCACAGCATGATTCGTTGCTCCATAACACAGCTTTCCAAGCTTTCACGTCCCTCTGTACATGCTCTTTTTGCACCACTAAAGACAACATTGTATGTTAGTTCGGGTAATGGTGGGCTTGAATATTATGCCCCTACCATGGAAACCATGTTGTGAGTCTCAGTTCTGAATGTTTTTGTGCAGATTTGTGTTCCACTCGATGCTTGGAACTCCACATTCAATGTTTTAGCCAACAAATGGCAGTTTATATATTATCCTATGTAGCACCTTACAGTCATGTTCGGTGAATATGGTGGATTATCGACTGTGGGTAGCACTTGCAGTTGACTCCCTGCACTTCCATCTTAGTATTGTATCACTGATTGTTCACCTGAGATGGTCCAATTTGTCAGAAAGATAGGCCTGCAACATGGCATCCTATCACAGTGTCTATTTCAAACTCTATCAGTTCTCTTCTCACAGCCATTTCACCTCGACACAGTTGTACTTACTCAGGGAGCATCATATTCCTCCAGTTTAAAGTGGTTACAAACATGTGACTTGTTACATGGCATGATGCACTCTGCCTGTGGGGGGAGTCCATTGACTTCTTTCCAATCAGTGTATGCTTGATTCCATAAAATGGATAGGTACCAGTTGAGTATAGAAGATTGAAGAGGCAATAGAGGAGAGGTGTCCATTGCTCTGGAGCACTATATTTGAGTACAATAGCAGAAATGCTGTTGGGACCACACGACTTTGTAGTGTTCAGGTTGTGTAATATTGTTCTTATGTCTTTTTTGAGAAAAGACCACAGGAGACATACGGTGCTCAGTTGCTGGCATGGAAGGAGGTGATTTGCCTTTGTTATATATGCAGGAGTTAGAGGAAAATAGTGATGCTAGGAGGTCAGCTTTTTTCTTTGGATGCTGTAACAGTGGAGAAGTTGTATCCAGTGGCTTTGTGTGTGTGTGTGTGTGTGTGTGTGTATACACACGCACGCACGCGTGCACACACACACACACACACACACACAACAGTATTGTGTGTAATTTTCTTGGAATATCTCCATAAATTATTCCCTTTCTTTTTCTTTTTTTTCCTCCCTATATATCTCTCATGTTAACTGTGGAGTTGAGACCTATAAATGTTAAATGCCACTGAATATGATATGATGAAGTGCAAATATAATATTTGTTATTTATTTTGTAGGTATAGACAAAATGACTGAAAGAGAAAGAGCACATCCTCCAAGTTTAAACAGTCCTACAGATCCAAGCCCACCTATAATGGAGGACCAATTGCAACTTGCAGTTGAGAATCCTGTGCGGACACCTCAAGGATCAGAACCAGAGGGACAGGAAATACCTTTAGAGCAGGTTGATACACAAGATGGCTTTGAAGCTGGTGGGGACGTTAATGATGAACCTGATGGGGTATAGTTATATTATTTATTATTGTTATTTTTAGCATCAGATGCCTATGGAGTCAAAACACTTGTTGTGAGAGGTCCCCACTCTCATGCCTGAAACTCATTTAATTCTGCACACACCACACTCTCAGGCAGTGCATTCCACTCGCCACTTAGTCTCCAAGCAAAGAACTTGTTCCTCATCCCCTTGCTCACACTCTTCTTAAAGAGTTATTGGGAATGGCATCTTGCTCTACTCCCATCTCCTTCCATTCTATGAAAAATATCTTTACTGTTATTCTCGTCATTGGCAACCCTTCACCAACTTTTTTGTCTCATTCCTACCCTCCCCCTCCTCCTATCCACGAGGCTCTGCAATTTGTAGAGCCTCATGAATAGGAGGGGGGGGGGGTTAGGAATGTCTTTGCACCCCACATTCCACAGACCATAAACCACTTTAGTTAATGCAATCTTTTCTGGACATTTTCGGTATATCATCATCTCCCATGAAACCAGGTGACCAAAAATCTGTACACAAAAAATCTATTTGAGGCCTGATTAAGGCTTTATACAGTGGAAACAGCTTGGCTTAACTTCTTTACTTTTGCATGTCAAGGTCCACCTCATTATTGCCAATAATATGGTATGATGATATAAAATCATCACATCATATTATGGCAGTGATCATCATCGCATTTCTGATATATGACAGTACTACATTGAGTTTAATTTGATTATTTTTTCTCAGATTCTCATATCAGTGATGTCTAGTCTTTGAGATCCATTTTATTTCTAACCAACTCTCAGTTCCGTAAGTTAGAATTATTTTTAACATCGTCTTGTATACTGCTAGTTTAGTGGTTTGGCTAATTTCTGTCATGTTCCATAGAAATTTTTATAGCTGGCTCTCCACAATATCAGCTTAGTTATTCTGTTATCTATTAAGTTTACATTATTATGGCTGTCAACAGTTTTCCTCCAAATTACATGTCAACACTCCATTGTTGACAGATCTTATACTTCTGTCTTCATTATGGCACTTCAGACTCCATCAATATATATATATATGTAGATCTTGGTCTTCCTGGGTCTTTTCCTGCCCTCCAGAATTAAACATCTGCCATCTTTTCCTCTCCCATTCTATTTAAGTAACCATACCACCTTCTAAGGTGGTATGGTTAATGTTGTTCGTGCATTCTTGAATGCTAAGTTCCTTCCGATATCTTCATTTTAAATATGATTTTGCCATTGATGACATCTGTTCACTCCCATAATTTTTCTCATTACTGTAATATCTGTAGTCTCTAGTCTTTGATTATCTGTTTTATTTCTAACTCAACTCTCAGTTCTATAAGTTACAATTAGTGTGAACATGCCTTTTATACTGCTAGTTTAGTGTTTTGGCTAATTTCTGTCTTGTTTCATAGAAATTTTTCAACTGGATTCCCACAATACCAGCTTGGTTTATTCTGTTGTCTATTTTTCATATTAATTTGCCATCTTCACTAAAACTGCTGAAATAATATACTTCTATAGGTTCTCTTTGTTGACAGATCTTATATATATATATATGTAGATATATATATGATTGTAGATATATACATCTGCAAATATCTCCTACTCACTCACAGTCATGGAGAATGCAGTTGAAGTTTTCTATGTTCCTACCTATTTTCATAGATTTGGTGTTTTTGTACCAATTTTCATGCCAAATTCACTACATTTTATTCGCTTTAGTTGACGAATCCTGTAGACTTGAACTGGATTTGATAAGGGGTACATATCATATCATATCATGCTACCATCAGTTCTCAGTTCCCTGGAACATTCTCTTAAGACATGTGGTGATATGTCATCAAATCCTATCACCTTATTGACATCAAGATTATTTATTTCCTCAAATATCTCCTACTCACTCACAATCAAGCTATCCTATCCTATGTCCTATACAAAGTTTCTCATGATTCCACCCTGATAAGGATAAAGTACCCTTATAAATTGATCACTGAATACCTCAACAATGTCTTCTGCAGCAGTTACCATTCTATCATTTTCATCCATTAACATCATCTTACCATCATTCTTCCTTCTACTTGCCACATATCTAAAAATCTGTCTAGAGTTTTTCTTTTCCTGAATTGCCAATTTCTGTTCATACTTCACTTTTATTTTCCTTACTGATTCACTCTCCTGGCTTGTTCTTTATACTCTTCATGTAACTGATTATTACCATTATTCATCTTGTACTGCCTCCAAAGTACCTTCTTCTTCCAGATTTCATGCTTAAGCCCTTCATTCATCCATTTTACACCTACCATATTCAGCCTTTTGGCCTTCGGAATACATTCACACATTGATGACATTATGTATTTCTTTGTCAGTTCCCAAGCAGCATTTATTAATCCTTTATCTAAGTGTAAGCAAACAAAGTTTGTGCGTGAAGTCACTTCATGATATAAAAATCAAAACTGGTCTGGGTAGTGGCTCTTCCCATAATGCTTAGCATATACATGTTCATAAGGATATGTGCTTTGCATTATGGGATACTAAGGCAAGCCTCTATATACAAGTATCCCAATCATGATGTGACTTCACATGCAAACTTTGTTTGCTTACACTTGGATAAAGGATAAAACCAAGAATATAATTTCTTGGCATCTTTAATTAACATGTTCTTAATTCTCCTAATCATGACAGTGAATATTCTATCACCTTATTCAGTGATCTGGAACAAATAAGAAAATGTTTTTATTTTCTGTGATGAGCTTCAGAGAAGAATTCTTTTATCAACAGAAATTGTCCTTAATCCAGTCCATCTTAATACTATCCTAAGCTATAATCAATCTGATTGTTACTCCTCATCTATCCAACTTTGGCATATGTGAGATCATGCTCAACAATTCTATGGCATCCAGAATGCCTTCAAATGTCAGCAGTCCATTTGCAACTTAATCTATAGCTTATATTCTCTTTTAATGTATATTTTTTGTATTTCTCTTTTCATGTTATGCACCCAATGAACTCTTCTTAGAAGATGAAAATAGTTGTGCATTCATATAATAAATAGTTTTATTGTCATTTAAGTATGTTTTCTTCCTATAATATATGTATACATATAAGATATCTCAGAGCTATTAACTTTAGACCTTGGGTCTGAAATAGGTTTATTTTCATATTTATTAACCTGAAAGTCAATATTGTATATATCTCTCTTGTTTATTCTTATTAAATATATATAAATTTCTTTTTCTTTTCTTTTTTTTTAATTTGGGTTTGAGTCAATCATTTTCAGGATTCTAAAAGAATTAAGTTCAAAAGTCATTGCACCAGTCAGATATCAGCTCATGCTCTCACTGGGTATGAATAAAAGATATATTATTAAATTGACACAGAAGATAGAATTTCACAAGTATGTACAACTTAGCATTTCATGCAACATCTCCAGCTGTTTCCTAAGATTTTCATAATTGCTAGCCTTGTAGTTCCACACACATCTTATCCTCAATGATGTCTTTATATGAACTACCTAGGTGATCACCTCATGATCACTTTAACCAATTAGAGCAGGGGTCGCCAAAGTCATTTGCCCGTCGATCCCTTCAAGCGTTTCTTGACTTTTTATCGACCCCCTATATTTTACTATTACGTAATTATAATAGGACAAGCAAAAAAAGACGCTTATCTGAGTTTTTAGATTGTTTATTTTATAGTTACAGTGTTTATTGTATGTATAGTATAGTATATATTATTATATTACTATTACTACTACTATTACTATCACTAGTAATATCACTGGTATTACTAGTGATATTAATAAACTACTGGTATTAATATCACTGGTATTACTACCAGTGCTGCTCAACTCTTCAACATAGAGAAGTTTAGTTCGTGAATGAATAACGATTGAATTATAATATGTATGTTGATGAATTTTAGAACATTAATGCTCACTTGTATGTCGATGCACAAAAATGAGACTGGGATCGAATACTTGTAAGTATCAGTAAATAAGAACCATGCACGTGTTGCAATCTCGCTCCCACTGCGCCGGCCGGCAGGAACCACCAACATCCGTTTATTCGTAAATACGTCATTTTGGCCTACTTGATTGGCCTCAGTAACTATTTTCATGACCTTACTCCATCTTACAGGTCCTATTCATGGACCTGTAAGATGGAGGTACTGATCCCACGATTCATTCTTAATTGCGTTGTCATTACCTCCATGTCTTTTGTCATGGAGGTAATCCAAGTTAACCGAATTAAATATTACCCATACAATGATGTTTTATATTTTTCTGTCGACCCCCAATCGACCCCTGAGCCTGAATCGACCCCTTTGGTGACCACTGTATTAGAGGGAGATGTGACATCATGATCATAATCACATCCTCTGATGTTATGATCAAACTCTCAATCATCATATGCCATCATTACATACTGCCTCATAGTGAGTTATATCTCAAGAACTCACTAACTCAAGTTTCCTATACATTTCCCTCTACTGCCTCAAACCTCTCTTGATTTAATAACATTCTGTATAATTTTTACACTTAGAAAAGTATTTAATGCTTATTAAACATTGTATTTATTAGTACTAATCTTAAAGTAAAATATAAATTTTAGTTTAAATTTTAAAACCAAAACTTTATCTCAAAAATTGGAAAAGCATTTTAAAAAAAAAAGAAGAAAAAAAAATGCAGGGGATACAAAGAAATGTGCATGTCCTTACAGATGATAAAATTACAAGCATTAAAATAACATAAATGGCTATGGCTTCATTCATAACATTTTGTTGGTGTTATAGAAAATTGGAGAAAGTTATTATGGAGAGCTTATATTATTATTATTATTATTATTATTATTATTATTATTATTATTACCCAAGACCTCATGGAGTCAAAGACTCATCTCTGGGAGGTCCTTTTATCTCTCACACACACACACACACACACACACACACACACACACACACACACACCTCATCATACCATGTCTTAAACACACTCAAACTCCTTGCAGACACCACACTCTCAGGCAAGGCATTCCAATCATTCACAACCCTGCACGAAAAAAACCTGCCTCTCATTCCCCTACTCACACCCTCTTTATACAGTTTCCAGGGATGACTTCTGGTTCTTCCCTGATCTCCCACTATTCTCTGTAGAACTTCTCCACCATTGATCTTATAACAACCCCTTACCAACTTGTAGGTCTCTATCATATCTCCCCTCTTCATTCATAACATTTTGTAGGTGTTATAGAAAATTGGAGAAAGTTATTATGGAGAGCTTATTATATTATTATTATTATTATTACCCAAGACCTCATGGAGTCAAAGACTCATCTGGGAGGTCCTTTTATCACACACACATCTCATCATACCGTGTCTTAAACACACTCAAACTCCTTGCAGACACCACACTCTCAGGCAAAGCATTCCAATCATTCACAACTCTGCACGAAAAAAACCTGCCTCGCATCCCCATTTCCGTGCCCAATCACTCAATTTATTCAAGTCTTCTTGTAAGGCCACAACATCTTCACTACTCTTTATGGTTCGTCCCAACTTTGCATCATCTGCAAACAACTGAATATCTCCATCCAAATCTTCACCAATATCATTAATATACAAGTTAAATAGTAATGGCCCTAAAACAGACCCCTGAGGCATTCCACTAGTGACTTTCCTTTTCCTGGATATCACACCCCCCATACACAACTTGTTGATACCTATCAGATAGCCAGTCTCCAATGCACTAATCTAATATCTAATCCCATCTGCTCTAGTTTGACTGTCAACTTATCATGAGGTACTCTATCAAAAGCTTTTGCAAAATCCAAGTATATTACTGTGTATCCTTCTCCTCTGTCCAAGGAAGCAGTCACTTTATTGTAATAAGTAAGTAGATTACTAAAACATGACCTCCCTTTAGCAAATCCATGCTGTCCATCAAAGATTATACCATTGTTGTCAACCCAACTCTGGATCCTAGTTCTCACAAGCTTCTCCAACAACTTCACCACAACACCTGACACACAGATAGGCCTATAGTTTGATGCTTGAGTTCGATCACCTCCTTTATGAAGTGGCACAATCTTGCCCTCCTTCCACTCTTTAGGAACTTGACCAAGTGCAAGACTCATATTAAAAAAATATGCCAAGGCAGGTACCAACTCCCTGGCACATTCCTTCAGAATATGTGGTGATATATTATCAAGTCCCACAGCCTTATTTACATCTAGTTTACTCAACTCCCCAAACACCTCTTGCTCACTTACAGTCAGTCGCTCATCCCCATCATCAACTGCTCTCAATCTCTCCATGAAGTCACAATTCACAAGATTGAAAGATCTTTATGAACTGCTCATTAAGTATCTCCACCACACATTCTGCAACAGCTGTCTTTATACCATTTCCTCCAATCATTGTCATCCTTCCATAATCATTCTTTCTTTTGCTGGCTACATATCGAAAGAACTCCCTAGGATTCTTTTTGGCTTCATTAGCTAACTGCTGTTCATACCTCTCTTTAGCTACTCTCACCAATCAAGTCATCCTCCTTGCCTGGTCTTTGTAGACCTCATGAAATTGGTTACTTCCACTTCTCTTATGCTGCCCCCACAATGCCCTTTTTCTCTGTATCACATGCTTAATCTCTTTATTCATCCATATCACACCTACCTTATTTAACCTTCTCACCCTTGGAATACATTTAGACATTTGCATCTACTAAATAGTTTTTGAAAATCCCCCAAGCTGCATTGATCTCTTTTCCAGCCAACTCCTCATTCCATGCTCCACCTGCAAGCTGTCTCCTGAGCTCTTCATAATCACCCCCCCCCCCCTTGTAGTTCCACATATACCCTTTTTTCACAGGGATCCTTGCACTGCTGGCAACCACCCAGGTAATCACCTCATGGTCACTTTCACCAATTGGTGGATGATTTATAATTACATCCTCTGATGAGATGACCTAATCCAAGACCCTTAATCCTCATGTGCCCTCTGTTACATACTATCTGAGGTAGTTATCCCTCAAAAACTCAAGAAACTCATTTTCTTTACTTCCAGTTGCTATCTCTTCATTCCAGTCTATATTGCCATAATTAAAATCACCCATAATGATCACCCTTTTCTTATTTGCTTGGCTTATTTGACTATACATTTCACTATCACCACCAACCATATTACTAGGTGTATAACAACATCCCACCAAGTATTTGATTCTATTCACCTCTATCTCACACCATACTGCCTCAGAACCACGGGCCCTATTTCCCTCTTGCATCTCTACCTTGTATGGTCATAACTCTTTCTCTATCATCAATAGCACCCCCCTCCCTTTTTACCCCTTCTATCCTCATGAAACATATCATACCTTCCATCTCTATTCCTGTCAGGATGTCGTCCTCATCTAACCATGTCTCACTTATTCCGACAATCTTTGGGTGAACAGACGCAATTAGTGCAACCATTTCATCCGCCTTGTTTCTTATACTTCTAGCAGTGGTATACAAACACAACAGCTCATTTCTGGATCTACAGCTAGTTCCACTGATACCACTCACTCGATCTAACAGATAAGCTTAGGTGTTCATGGTTATTCACGACTTATTTTTCACGGTATTAACGACACCACAAACACTTTTAACAACAAAGATGTTTTATTAACGCTTATATTTCGCTGATTTTCAACTCAGCATCATCAGAGCACAACACACATGTAAACGCGACAGTGAGTGAGTGAGTGAAACAATATAATTGCAAAAGACAAAAGATCTAAAGTCCTATTTTTGGCACCCTCTAACGAAAAAAAAAAAAAAAACAGCAGTTATCCAGGAGTTTTTCTTAGGATAACCGTCTCCCAAATTTTTGGCAAATTAATGCAGCCATATTTGTTAAGGTTGGGAGAATTCTTCAAAGCCATTGCTGACTCAAAAAATAATCTTTCAGATCTATAACGACTCCTAAATAGCACATTTGTTTTCCTCCATCTAATCCTATGTGAAGGAGTGTCCAAAGTGTGGTCTGCCAGTCCCGACTCGCCATAGTAATAGTAGCAAATGTATCTTTCATGTTCTTCCAGGTGGATGTTCACTGATCTTCCTGTTTGCCCATAATAGGCCAAATCACAGTCACACGGAACTTCATACACTCCTGGGTGTGCTAAAGGGTGAAGTTTATCCTTAGGCGAGCGGATCAGAGTTGCCAGTTTGACATGAGGTTTGAAAGTGGTGCGAAGGCCATGTTTCAACAATACTTTGGCTATCTTTTCCGATGTACCTGTGATATAGGGAATAGAAATGATCACGTTGTATTCTTGTGTATTAGGGGAGGGCAGAGTAATGGGCCTATGTAGTATTTTATCTATTTTGTAGGGACTGTAGCCGTTGGCTAAGAACGTATGCCGCAGGTATTGGAGTTCAGTGGTCAGAGCTGTATCGTTAGAACAAATGACTCTGGCTCTGTGTGTAAGTGTTTTTAAAATGCCGTACTGTTGGACTGGATGATGATGTGATTGTTTATGTAGGTATCTTCCTGTGTGTGTGTAGGCTTTCTGTAAATAGAAAAAGATTGTGTACCATCTGAAAGGCGGGTGACTAATGTGTCAAGAAATGGTAAACAGTTATTTGATTCTTTTTCTACTGTGAAGTGAATTTTGGGGTGTTGGCTGTTTAGGTAGGTGACAAAAGCATCCAAAGTGTCTTGTCCATGGGGCCAGATGGCAAACACATCATCTACATAGCGTAACCACACTTGTGGCTTGTATGTAGCTGTGGTAAGTACTTTGTTTTCAAAGTGTTCCATGTAAAAATTTGCTAACAGGGGAGAGAGGGGGGAACCAATAGCAGTATCATTAATCTGTTTGTAGAATTTTTCCCCCCATGTAAAGTAACCTGCATTCATGGTAAATTGAAATAATTCAAAAATATCTGGGGGAAATTTAGATTTGATTAAATCAAGAGTGTCTATAAGTGGTACATTGGTAAATAAGGAGGTGACATCGAAACTAACCATTATGTCTGAATCTTTTAGGATTAGATTTTTAACCAGTGTTTTGAAATGGATTGAATTTTTTACAAAAGTAGAGGAGTTGCTAGTAAGGGGGAAAAGCGACTTGGCTAAATGCCGGGCCAGTTTATATGTGGGACTATCTATGCTATCAACTATGGGGTGTAGGGGAATATTAGTTTTGTGGATTTTTGGTAATCCATAAATACGGGGTGGTTTAACATGAATTGGTTTTATTTTCCTGATGATTTCTTTGGGCCATGATGTCACTTTTTTCAGTAATTTTCGGACTTTTTTCTTTTTTTTTTTTCTTTTTTCAGACTTTGGATGCTTTAGTCACCTACCTAAACAGCCAACACCCCAAAATTCACTTCACAGTAGAAAAAGAATCAAATAACTGCTTACCATTTCTTGACACATTAGTCACCCGCCTTTCAGATGGTGCACTATCTTTTTCTATTTACAGAAAGCCTACACACACAGGAAGATCCCTACATAAACAATCACATCATCATCCAGTCCAACAGTACGGCATTTTAAAAACACTTACACACAGAGCCAGAGCCATTTGTTCTAACGATACAGCTATGACCACTGAACTCCAATACCTGTGTCATACGTTCTTAGCCAATGGCTACAGTCCCTATAAAATAGATAAAATACTACATAGGCCCATTACTCTGCCCTCCCCTAATACACAAGAATACAACATGACCATTTCTATTCCCTATATCAGAGTTACATCGGAAAAGATAGCCAAAGTATTGTTGAAACATGGCCTTCGCACCACTTTCAAACCTCATGTCAAGCTGGCAACTCTAATCCGCTCACCTAAGGATAAACTTCACCCTTTAGCACACCCAGGAGTGTATGAAGTTCCGTTTGACTGTGATTTGGCCTATTATGGGCAAACAGGAAGATCAGTGAACATCCGCCTGGAAGAACATGAAAAATACATTCGCTACTATTACTATGGCAAGTCGGGACTGGCAGACCACGCTTTGGACACTCCTTCACACAGGATTAGATGGAGGAAAACGAATGTGCTATTTAGGAGTCATTATAGATCTGAAAGATTATTTTTTGAGTCAGCAATGGCTTTGAAGAATTCTCCCAACCTTAACAAATATGGTTGCATTAATTTGCCAAAAATTTGGGAGACGGTTATCCTAAGAAAAACTCCTGGATAACTGCTGTTTTTTTTTTTTTTTTCGTTAGAGGGTGCCAAAAATAGGACTTTAGATCTTTTGTCTTTTGCAATTATATCGTTTCACTCACTCACTGTCGCGTTTACATGTGTGTTGTGCTCTGATGATGCTGAGTTGAAAATCAGCGAAATATAAGCGTTAATAAAACATCTTTGTTGTTAAAAGTGTTTGTGCTGTTGTTAATAGCGTGAAAAATAAATCATGAATGAACCACTCACTCGATGTGATCTCTCCATGTTGGACTGGGGCCGTTTCCCTTTCTGCTTCTTCATTTTAGAACTGTTTTCAATTCCATCTGTTTCCTCTTGATCCTTGGTCATCCCATTTCTTTCCTGCCTACACATGCTCTCACCTCCTCTTGGAGCATCCATCTTTCTCACGCTATGTACCCCTGTCCACCCTGAGCCTCCCTGTTTCCCTGCTCCTCGTGCACACCCATTTTCTATACTCATACCACTCACTTCCCCATTCATATCCACTTCTTCAATCTCTCCTGTCTTACTCTCCTGCTCTTCCACATCACTCAATCTCTCCTGTCTTACTCTCCTGCCCTTCCACATCACTCCCCTCTTGATCTGATTCATTCTCTTTATTCACTTCTCTGCCTTCCAGCAGCAGTCTCTCCAAGCGACTCACACCATAACCACTCAAATGCAGTCCATCGCTTCCATACAGCATACTTCGACCCTCAAACTCATTCCACACATTAACAAACTGTACTCCCATCCCCTCACACATTTCAGCTAGAATATCATTCATAATCCTTGCTTTCTGCCTCATTTCACCACAATCATACCTAGGCAACACACTGACTACCCTTCCTGTCACACTATTCTCTTTTATCTTTCCAAGCAGCCTCCTGATGTTCATTCTGACATGCTCTTTGTTCTCTCTCAAATCATTTGTACCAATTAATGCTATTTACTCTTTTGCTCGTTCTCGCCTCATATCCAATGCCTCAATCATATACCTTGTGCATTTTATCCTCTAGCATACCTTTAATAATGGAGTCGCCATACAACGCCACTCGCTCATCTTTCGTTAACTCTTTCATGCCATCATGATTTATTTTAATAGTTTTGACCTGAATTCTCTTAATTTCATTCCGCATCCATTTCATTTCTTGCCTCATCCATTCCAATTCACTTTCCAAATCTCACGACACATTCTCTCTATCATTAAATCTTTCTAACTTTCTAACTCTCGACCCCCCCTCTTCTCACTTTCCCTCTCATTCATCCTTCTTTGTTTCCATACTTTCGGTCCAACATACATCCAACTTTCACTATCATTCTTCTCACTTTCACTCTCATTTATCTTTCTTTGTTTCCGTACTTTTGGACTAACATGCGTCCAACTATCGCTATCATTCTTCTCACTTTTACTCTCATTCCTCTTTCTTTGTTTCTGTACTTTCAGTCCAACATGCTTCCAACTTTCGCCATCATTCATTCTTTTTTCGCTATCATTTATTCTTTCGTTTTTTTCACTTGCGATTTCTGCGTCACGCCATTTCTACTTTCATTCGTTCTCTCAATTTTGTTTCTTTCCACCATTCTTGCCTCATTTTCGTCCCTTTACCTTTTAACATCCGTTACGGTTTTCAAATTGCTCTTTTTCTTTTTTCCTGATTTTTTAACATTTTTTTGCCTTTCTTTCTCACCATCCTTCTCTTTCAAACGTGCACTCGCGACACAATCGTTACTAACACTTTCTGTCATCAATTTCATATTTGCATTCATCAGTTCCTCATTCAGGTCACACTTTGCACACACCCTTCTTCCATCCGTGCTAAACATCCGGGAGTCCAAAGACTCATCGAAGGAGGACACTTGCTCTACAGTTCTGTCTACACCACTCAATCGACAAACCCAAAATTTCCTCTAGTCGGCGACTAGATTCGAAACAAAGTCTTCCTTCATGCAATTAAGCACTGTGGTATGCAAACGCCACATCCACTGAGCTACACAGGCTCTTATTATATTATAAAGTGCTAAATAAACAATTAAGTATGGCAGGAGAAATATATAACGTCCTATCTCATTAGATTAGTCAAAGAGTCTTTCAAACAAAGCTTCATTTTTAATTCTTCATATTACAGTACCCTAACACTAGGACAATAATTAGCACGTAAAACACACACATATAGTGTGCATACCATTGACATATACTTTACATGTCGAATCCTAACTAACACCTTCCCTAGGTATCCTATTCATCATTTGTTGATGTGACCAATGTTTGTTGAAGGACTTGGAGGGAAAGTATTTTGATATCTTGGGCACCTAACATCCATGCATCCTTATAGGAGTTTACACACCACACACCTCTATTTGAGATGGTTATAGCAAAAAAAAAAAAAAAAAAAAGCCAGCAGTGAGCCATATTCTTCTAAACAATGCCTTTAAATACCCAGATTAGAAGCACAATGATCTGTCTTATTTTTATTTGTTATATCTAGGTCTCAGTTCAATCCACAGACTTGGATATCCAAGATGACAACATTACATCTCTTAATGTCAGAAGATCAGGATTTTTTATGCCTACCCCTGAGTCCTGATATTTAGTTCCTTTCTCATTAACCATTGTTTCTGTTCTAGCTAGTTCTTTATGATGGTACATATTGCATCATGTCTTTTTTTTAACTCTAATGTTGTGGGCTCTAAAACAACATTGAGATATATGTCTCAAAGTCTCTCTGAACCCACATTCAGCTCTATATGAAGTATCTGTATTATGCGTACCACAAGCTATATGAGGAATTAGGTAGAAAGGAGGTAGGTGAGGAGTCTTGGTAGAAAGGCCATTTATCCTAGCCCTGACCAGATCTATATACTCTCATCCAGGCAACATTCTTGTTCCTTTATCTACTCAAAATGTTGAGACAAAACCCTCTCCAAACCACTGAACTGCTTCCTATTGACTGTAAGATATAGAAGTCTTTCCCATCTCTTCCTTTCAAGAAAGTCGGAAACAGTGTGCATTCCATTATCAAATATCCAACATAGAGTTTTAGTTAATTCACATTGAATTGACTAATGAATTGATAAATAATGATAAGGGATCTCCTTAGAGAAAAATGTAAGAAAGCAAAGCACAGTGTAAAACTACTAAACAAAAGTCATGGGAGGACCATAGATAAATATATCAGGAAGGTGGCAAAATATTCTCAAGACCATTGAAAAAGCTTAGAAATGGAGGGGAAAAAGTACTGTAAAAGGAATCAGAGATGATAAAGGTGATATGGAAACTGAAGATAAAGATATTATAGAATATTATTATTATTATTATTATTATTATTATTATAATATTCGAGATGTTTAGAATAATTACTTTGGAAGACTGCTAAATGAAACAAGCAGTGCCAGCATGGTGGTAGAAAACTCCCAGCAGGAATATATATCCATACTTGAAATAGAAAAAGTCATCAAAAACCTGAAATGTGGAAAGGCTGGAGTAGATGAAATCTAGCCAGAAATGCTCACATATGGAGGTATAAAAGTTTTACAAGTGGCTGCATTGTATAATTCAGAAGGCCTGGTCAGAGGGTCAAATTCCAGATAATTGGAGCAGAGCTCTCATAGTACCCATCTATAAAAAGAGAAATAAAACTAAATGTTAGAATTACAGAGGTATTTCCCTACTGAGTGTTCCTGGCAAAATCTATGCAAGTATACTTGAGAAACGATTGAGAAGAATTGTGGAAGAAAAGCTTGATGAAGAACAAGCTGGATTCAGGCCAAATAGAGGCTGTCAGGATCAGATCTTCACTTTACGACAAATAGTCAAGAAAGCATGGAAATATAACAAAGATCTGTATTTAAGTTTTGTCGATTTGGAAAAGGCATATGACAAGGTGCCAAGAGAGAAGCTATTCAATACGCTACAGTTATATGGTGTCAATGGGGAATTATATCAAGCAATACTTAGTCTTTATTTGAGTTGTAAGTCAGCAGTTAGAATTGAAGGAAGTACAGGAAGATGGTTTAATGTTAAATCTGGTGTGAGACAGGATGTACATTATCCCCTCTGTTATTCATTATCTATATGGATCACATTATGAAGGAAAGTGGTATTAAATCTGATATCAAAATTGGCAATGTTAATCTTAGCTCTTTACTTTATGCAGATGATATTATACTTCTGAATAAATCCAGCACAAGTCTGCAAGATTCCCAGACTAAATTGAATAATTGTTGTAATAAATTTGGTATGAAAATACCTACACAATTAGAAGATACAGCAGGTAGAGACAATGATGATATAGACAGTGATGGTGCTCCTTTTAGTACTATCCTAAGTGAGGATATTATAAAATTCCTTTATAATTGTTTCTGTTGTACTGAGCAAGAAAAACTTATCAGGGATGCTAACCCTGATACAAGAAAATAGCCTGTACCATTGGTTGGCCAAAGCCAGACAGTCCATCCCATGAGACGGGTGGTGCTCTGCACTTGTCAAGCCTCAAGGACAGTAGGAGTGACTTAGCAGACTCTGCACAGAATTCTTGTTTTTTCTGCTTGACCTGGCTTAGAAATTCTAGGAAAGGGATAAAACCATTATATTACTCCATCCAGATTTCAGTTGATCTGCCACTTTGATCATAATAACGATATAGGATAGATGTTAATTCTGGAGCACAAGCTTTTAGTACAACTGAAGGCATACCATCTGGTCTGGAAGATTTGTTAATATCAAGGCTATTTAAGTATTTTTCTGACATCCTTCTAATGAAAGATCAGGTCATACTGAAGGATCATTTATGGATAGTAGGGGGAGATTTGCCATGATTGTCTAAACAAGAGTAGGAAACGACTGATTTCAAGAAGTCTGCTTTTATCTGTAGGATATGTTACCATTGCTATCAGCATCAGAGAAAGAGAGATGGAAACATATGAGGGCCCAGGTTTTGCCCAACAGCTTTGGCAAAGGACCAGAGAGCTTGAGTGCCATTTGAGGAGGAGGCAAGTTTAGTGCATTTGGCCCATACAAAGTCCTTTTTTGATTTGCTGATTTTTTTTTTTTTTTTTTTTTTTTTTTTTTTTGTAGTTATGAGCTGCAGTGTAAGCTAGGTGAGAGGATTTAGCCTTGCCCCCATTGGGCATATACTTAACACGTTAACTGCTGCAATACTAATTTTTTTTCCATCTTCACAGGCCACTGGGAATAATAACAAGTTAACCTGTGAAACAGATATGTATCACATGGCTCTAGCAGAAAATGTATGTGTGAGGCACACTTGTTGCACATGGCGGTCAAAGTGTTAATTTTGATCTGGGACAGCTTTGGCACAATTTTTGGAAAACCAAGGCTTGAATAAGGATTGGAGGTTTTGAGTGGAATGGAGTAATAAAGGCATTCATCCCAGTTACAATAATTTCAGTTATTGGATCTGAGCAAATGCTTGGATCTGAGCAGTTACAATAATTTCAGTTATTGGATCTGAGCAGAAACAATAATCTGATCATGGAAAAGAGCCATAGAAATCCTAAATCCTGAAGATCATCCTAATTGGTATCATTGTAGTGCTACAGAATGTGAGGCTGAGATCAGCTTGGAGAAGAATGATCTGTAGAAAAATAAACATAGACAAGGTTATGGTCAGAGTTGCTAAGAGGAGAGCTAATATTGTATCTGGAGGAAGAGCTAGTTAAGAAAAGGTCCAGGCTGTTATGAGAATGATGAGGATTATCTAATTCTGTATGTAGGTTAGCAGTTAGCATTAATCATTACTGACAGCAAACAATTCACCTTCTCTTCCAGCTCAGTCTGTAAAGTTAGAGAAGGGGCAACATTTGGAATTAACAACATTAAACTTCAGAGATTTTTTTCTTTATTTCTTACTCCTCCTCTTCTACCTTTTATGGTGTTGATATTTTTATTCTTGCAACTGCAGTCGTCTCAATGATAAAGTGGTTGGCCCCATGCCTCAACTTTCAGAGATATAATCTGATAATCTTACTCTAGAGACCAAACTTTTTAAAGCCACTCCAGAGTGAACTCACACAATGCATTGAAATTCATCTCTAACCTGAAGATAATCATAAACATAATTGTTCATGGATTCATACCCACAGCCTATTTGGTTGGAGAGCAAGTATGCTAACAGCTCTTCCTACAAGGCTGGAAAATGTTTTAGTAACCTATGTACTCTGTAGACTACAAAAAATTGTGAATTTTTGCATCACATCAGTAAGTAAAATCTGCACAAGTTTTTAATGTTAATTATTGAATATATATGAATATATAATTTTATTAGTGTTAATTCTGCTGAACAAACCAAGTGTGCATGCAATTTTATTATTAGTAGTAATTCTGATAGATTATTTTAATCAATAATTTTTCTTTTGAGAAACAGTTTCATATGATTGGTTATTACTGAGTCCTTGTTTCATGTACATAATTAGCCTTCACCACCTGGAAGTCCAGTGTCTTCAAACGCTTCCTCAGAGTCTGAAGTAGCTTCTTCTGTTGCTTCTAACTGTCATTGTGTGAGGGCTAACTCCGCAGGAGATTACTATAGTGCTGATTCAGTTGTAGGTGGCTTGCAGGGACAGTGGGTTCCAACATCAGAATGGGTATTGTCATGGAAACAAAAACTTCCATTTCATACTATAATGAGGTTGCTGCAGGTACTAGTCCCTCAAGTTGAAAAGATTTGTATTGATAAGTGAGTATTATAAATAAACTAAAAGATTAGTTTATTTGTATATAAAATATATTTCAGATTTCGGATTAAAATACTGTATAAGTGTTTCTATACATGTAGTAAAATATAATTAAGTATTGATAACAGTAATTATTAAAAATTAATTATATGAAATATTCACTGAAAATTTTTTATGTCGATGCCTTTCTGAATAATCTCTTATATATTTTTTTTTAAATCTTAGTTTATTATATGTTTATCAAAAAGAGGAGTATGGAAAAAAAAGTAGTTTATTTATTTTACCTACTGTATTTCTTTAGCTATGATTCCTGGTAGTTAATCTTTTAAGTTTTTGGTAATTAATTTCTACTCTACTGAACTTTAATTTCTACTGAAATTAAAGTTCAGTAGAGTAGAAAAATGTGAAGCTTAATTTTGTACTGTGCATTCCTGTTTTTTTTTAGGGGTCTTACTGATGAAAGTGAGATTCTGAAGTTCCTTCAGCATGGCACACTTGTTGGTCTATTGCCTGTACCTCATCCCATTTTGATCCGCAAATACCAAGCCAATAGTGGTACAACCATGTGGTTTCGTATTTATATGTGGGGTGTCATTTACTTACGGTAAGCAGAAAGAAAAAAAAAAAGTATAAAACCTAAGTTACCAGAGAGATTTTGCAGCTAACTGCAAATAGCAACATTTGTTTTATTCTTTATATAAAATTTCTTCTTATTACTTTTTATTTTGACAGAAGCTTTACTTTGACAACATATCAACTATAATTCTCCACTGGAATACATAACTATCCTCCAATATATTTTGGGGTGCAAAAATAAATCTATGGTATGAAAGCACGAACTTTAATATGGTGTGACTGCCTCGAGTTGTATGGGGGAGGTCTGGAAAGTTCTGATAAACACCTAGAATAAAAATTATATTAAAGCAACTGATATAACCACTAGAAAGAACATACGAGGATATAAGAATATAAGAACATAAGTTACCTTCATAACTCTATTCTTCCTTGTGGATATATCAGTTGCTTTAATCATTTTTGTCTGGGTGTTTATCGGAACTTTCAAGACACCCCTCATAGTACTATAGCTGAAACATTTCTGCAAGAGTACATTTTCGGTAAGATATTAAGATGATTATGTTGCTTATAGATATGTTTAGAGTTTTACAGTTAAAGAACACGTTTAAATTTATGAAAATAACTGGTTTTCATAAATTTATTTGGTTCTTCATTGATGGCACTAGGATGTTTTTAAAATATT